>NW_027013710.1:41850-136693 GCF_036934945.1 Oncorhynchus masou masou | reverse complement strand
CTGTTCTACATCTCCTCTAACTAGCTCATTCACTCTTTCACACCTGTTCTCTCTTCCCCTCTGATTAGGTCTCTATTTCTCTCTCTGTTCCTGCTACTTTCAGTGTCTGATTCTTGTTTGTGTTTTTTGATGCCAGAAGCAAGCTGTCGTCTCGTTTGCTTCCACCTTGTCCTGTCCTGTCGGAGTCTGCCTGGCAGGAGCATCCTGCACTATACTAACGTTCTTTTTGTTCCGCTGACAACGTTGGAAGAGGATTTATGCCATTCCTGTATTTTCATTAAAGAACTCTGTTTTCTGTTAAAACCGCTTTTGGGTCTTCACTCAAGTTCATAACAGAAGAATCAGACCAAGAATGGACCCAGCGGCTCCGGACCCTTTTCACTCCGCTCGTCGAGATCCAGGGAGCGATGCTAGGCAGACACGAGGAGGAATTGTCTGCTGCTCAACATGCCGTTGAGACCCTGGCCGTCCAAGTCTCCGACCTCACAAGACAGGTTCACCAACTCCACCTCGATCCACCGCCCACTTCCAGGGTTTCCGAGTCTCCGGAGCCCAGGATCAACAACCCGCCGTGTTACTCTGGGGAGCCCACTGAGTGCCGCTCATTCCTCACTCAGTGTGATGTGGTGTTCTCTCTCCAGCCCAACACTTACTCCAGGAGCGCAGCCCGCATCGCCTACGTCATTTCTCTCCTTACCGGACGGGCGCGTGAGTGGGGCACGGCAGTCTGGGAGGCGAGGGCTGAGTGTATTAACCAGTATCAGGACTTTAAGGAGGAGATGATACGGGTTTTTGACCGTTCTGTTTTTGGCGAGGAGGCTTCCAGGGCCCTGTCTTCCCTATGTCAGGGGAATAGATCCATAACGGATTATTCTATTGAGTTTCGCACTCGCTGCCTCTAGTGACTGGAACGAGCCGGCTTTGCTCGCTCGTTTTCTGGAGGGTCTCCACGTCGAGGTTAAGGATGAGATCCTCTCCCGGGAGGTTCCTTCCAGTCTGGACTCCTTAATAGCTCTCGCTATCTTCGCATAGAGCGACGGTTTGATCTTCGTCGCCGAGCTCGTGGAAAGGAGCTCACGTTCTCCGTTGCTCCCCTCTCCACATCACTGCCACCTGCCGCATCACTGCCACCCTCCTCCGCCGGCTCGGATGCTGAGCCTATGCAGCTGGGGGGTATCCGCATCTCGGCCAAGGAGAAGGAACGGAGAATCACCAATCGCCCTGTCTCTACTGCGGCTCCGCTGGTCATTTTGTCACCTCATGTCCAGTAAAAGCCAGAGCTCATCAGTAAGAGGAGGGCTACTGGTGAGCGCAACTACTCAGGCCTCTCCTTCTGGATCACGCACTACCTTTCCGGTCCATCTCCGCTGGCCCGGTTCATCTGCTTCCTGCAGTGCCTTGATAGACTCTGGGGCGGAGGGCTGTTTTATGGACGAGACCTGGGCTCGGGAACATGACATTCCTCTCAGACAGTTAGGGGAGCCCACGGCCTTGTTCGCTTTAGATGGTAGTTCTCTCCCCAAGATTCAGCGTGAGACGCTGCCTTTAACCCTCACTGTCTCTGGTAATCATAGCGAAACCATTTCTTTTTTAATTTTTCGTTCACCTTTTACACCTGTTGTTTTGGGTCATCCCTGGCTAGTGCGCCATAACCCTTCTATTAATTGGTCTAGTAATACTATCCTATCCTGGAATGTTTCTTGTCATGTGACCTGTTTAATGTCTGCTATCCCTCCTGTTTCCTCTGTCTCTTCTTCACAGGAGGAGCCTGGCGATTTGACAGGGGTGCCGGAGGAGTATCACGATCTGCGCACGGTGTTCAGTCGCTCCAAGGCCACTTCTCTCCCTCCACACCGGTCGTATGACTGTAGTATTGATCTCCTTCCGGGAACTACTCCCCCGGGGTAGATTATACTCTCTGTCGGCTCCCGAACGTAAGGCTCTCGAGGATTATTTGTCGGTTTCGCCGACGCCGGTACCATAGTCTCCTCCTCCTCTCCCCGCCGGAGCGGGGTTTTTTTTTGTTCAGAAGAAGGACGGGTCCCTGCGCCCATGCGTGGATTATCGAGGGCTGAATGACATAACAGTTAAGAATCGTTATCCGCTTCCTCTTATGTCTTCAGCCTTCGAGATCCTGCAGGGAGCCAGGTTTTTCACCAAATTGACCTTCGTAACGCCTACCATCTCGTGCGCATCAGGGAGGGGGACGAGTGGAAGACGGCGTTTAACACTCCGTTAGGGCACTTTGAATACCGGGTTCTTCCTTTCGGCCTCGTTAACGCTCCAGCTGTCTTTCAGGCACTAGTTAACGACGTCCTGAGAGACATGCTGAACATTTTTGTTTTCGTTTACATGGACGATATCCTGATTTTTTCACCGTCTCTCTCGATTCATGTTCAGCACGTGCGACGCGTCCCTCCAGCGCCTTTTGGAGAACTGTCTTTATGTGAAGGCTGAGAAGTGCACTTTTCATGCCGCCTCTGTCCCTTTTCTCGGTTCCGTTATTTCCGCTGAGGGCATTAAGATGGATCCCGCTAAGGTCCAGGCTGTCATTGATTGGCCCGTTCCTAAGTCACGCGTCGAGCTGCAGCGCTTTCTGGGCTTCGCTAATTTCTACCGTCGTTTCATCCGTAATTTCGGTCAGGTGGCAGCTCCTCTCACAGCCCTTACTTCTGTTAAGACGTGCTTTAAGTGGTCCGTTTCCGCCCAGGGAGCTTTTGATCTTCTTAAGAATCGTTTTACATCCGCACCTATTCTTGTTACACCTGACATCTCTAGACAGTTTGTTGTTGAGGTTGACGCGTCAGAGGTGGGCGTGGGAGCCATTCTTTCTCAGCGCTCTCTCTGACGGCAAGGTCCATCCTTGCGCGTTTTTCCTCATCGCTTATCGCCGTCAGAACGTAACTATGATGTTGGTAATCGCGAACTGCTCGCCATCCGCTTAGCCCTAGGCGAATGGCGACAGTGGTTGGAGGGGGCGACCGTTCCTTTGTCGTTTGGACTGACCATAGGAACCTTGAGTACATCCGTTCAGCCAAACGACTTAATGCGCGTCAGGCTCGTTGGGCTCTGTTTTTCGCTCGTTTCGAGTTTGTTATTTCTTATCGTCCGGGCTCAAAAACACCAAACCTGATGCTTTATCTCGTCTCTTCAGTTCTTCTGAGGTCTCCACCGACCCCGATGGGATTCTCCCTGAGGGGCGTGTTGTCGGGTTGACTGTCTGGGGAATTGAGAGGCAGGTAAAGCAAGCACTCGCTCACACTCCGTCGCCGCGAGCTTGTCCTAGGAACCTTCTGTTCGTTCCCGTTCCTACTCGTCCGGCCGTTCTTCAGTGGGCCCACTCTGCCAAGTTAGCCGGCCACCCCGGCGTTCGGGGTACGCTCGCTTCCATTCGCCAGCGTTTCTGGTGGCCCACTCGGAACGTGACGCGCGTCGATTTGTCGCGTTGTTCGTCTGCGCGCAGACTAAATCTGGGGAACTCTTCCCTGTCAGTCGTGTCTCAGACCGTCTCCATTCCCTCTGCCTGTATCCACACGCTTTAGATTTTATCACCGGACTGCCTTCATCAGCGGAAGACAGTTCTCACAAGGTCACATAGATTCTCTAAGGCGGCTCATTTCATTCCTTCTCGATAAGCTCCCTTCTGCTAAGGAGACGCTGATCATTATCGAGAATGTTTTCCGACCATGGCCTTCCGTCTGACGTTGCTTCCGACAGAGGCCCGCAGTTCACGTCTCAATTTTGAGGGAGTTTTGCCGTTTGATTGGGGCTTCCGTCAGTCTCGTCCGGCTTTCATCCCCAATACGGCCGGGCTTCGAACGGGCCAATCAGACTGTTGGTCGCATTTACGCAGTCTTTCTTTCGTAACCCTGCGTTCTGGTCAGAACAGCCCCCTGGGCAGAAGACGCCCACAACTCGCTTCCCTCGTCTGCTACCGGTCTATCTCCCTTTTCAGAGTAGCCTCGGGTACCAGCCTCCGCTGTTCTCATCTCAGCTCGCGAGTCCTGCGTCCCCTCCGCTCAGGGCTTTTGTCCAGCGTTGCGAGCACCTGGAAGGGGGTCAGGGTCGGCTCCTTTGCCGTAATAGGCGCAGACTGTGAGGGCCGGCGACAAGCGTAGGACCAAGAGTCCTAGATATTGTTGCGGTCAGAGGAGTGGCTCTCCACCAGAACCTTCCCCTTAAGACAGCTTCGCAAGTTGGCCCCGCGGTTCATTGTCCGTTCCGTATTCTCAGGTCATTAATCTTGTCGCAGTGCGACTTTCTCCCGCGCTATCTTCGTCGCGTCACCCGGTCTTCCATGTCTCCTGTGCTAAGCCCGTTTCGTTCGCGCCCGTCCCTCCCCCCCCCCCATCCTTGTCGAGGGCGCACCCATCTACAGGGTTCGTAAGATTTTGGACATGCGCCTCGGGCCGTGGTCATAGGTACCAGGGATTGGGAGGGGTACGGTCCTGAGGAGAGGAGTTGGGTCTCCTCTCCGGGACGTGCTGGACCGTTCGCTGATCGATGATTTCCTCCGCGTTCTCAGGTTTCTCCTCGAGTGCGCCAGGAGGCGCTCGGTGAGTGGGGGTACTGTCATGTCTTGTTATGTCTGTTCCTGTCCTTTCTTCATTCTCTCTCTGCTGGTCTTTTTTAGGTTACCTTCTCTGTCTCTCATTCTTCAGCTGTTCTACATTTCCTCTAACTAGCTCATTCACTCTTTCACACCTGCCTTCTCTTCCCCCTCTGGATTAGGTCTCTATTTCTTTCTCTGTTCCTGCTACTTTCAGTGTCTGATTCTTGTTTGTGTTTTTTGATGCCAGAAGCAAGCTGTCACACTCGTTTACTTCCACCTTGTCCTGTCCTGTCGGAGTCTGCCTGTCAGAGCATCCTGCACTATACTAACGTTCTTTTTGTTCCGCTGACAACGTGTTGTTGTGGTTACATTAGAATCATTTCAGTCTACCTGGCTATTTGAGTTACATTAGAATCATTTCAATCAACCTTGTTGTTGTGGTTACATTAGAATAATTTCAGTCTACCTAGCTGTTTTAATTACATAAGAATCATTTCAGTCGACCTGGTTGTTTTAATGACATTAGAATCATTTCAGTCGACCTGGTTGTTTTAATGACATTAGAATAATTTCAGTCTTCTTGGCTATTTGAGTTACATTAGAATCATTTCAATCAACCGTGTTGTTGTGGTTACATTAAGGATAACCTTCCCCGGGGTGGTTTGTGTACGAGGTCACTCAGATCGACATTCCTCCGTCACAAAGCTACAATACAATGTCATTTCCATCCTCATCTGATCCTACCCAGAATGCCCCTCTGGTCAGCAGTAATAGAATGACCTTTTCTCCCATTGCTCTTCAACCTTTCAACAACAACAATCCACCTTGATCTGTTTGTTCAACGTCCATATATAATATTCACTTCCATTGTCATCCCTGCCATCCTCCAGTAAAACAAAGAAAGCACAAGGATGAGAAAACACAAGGATGAGAAAACACAAGGATGAGAAAACACAAGGACCTCCTCGTGTCTCTCCACTCTCTCTTCCTGTCCTTGCTGACCGACAGGACAGTAACGTGGATGGGCCCAGGCTATTCCCCCACGGCTGTGACACCTCCTCCTGTCTCTCCACTCTCTCTTCCTGTCCTTGCTGACCGACAGGACAGTAACGTGGATGGGCCCAGGCTATTCCCCCACGGCTGTGACACCTCCTCCTGTCTCTCTCTCCTCTCTCTCTTCCTGTCCTTGCTGACCGACAGGACAGTAACGTGGATGGGCCCAGGCTATTCCCCCACGGCTGTGACACCTCCTCCTGTCTCTCCACTCTCTCTTCCTGTCCTTGCTGACCGACAGGACAGTAACGTGGATGGGCCCAGGCTATTCCCCCACGGCTGTGACACCTCCTCTTCTCTCTCTCCACTCTCTCTTCCTGTCCTTGCTGACTGACAGGACAGTAACGTGGATGGGCCCAGGCTATTCCCCCACTGCTGTGACACCTCCTCTTCTCTCTCTCCACTCTCTCTTCCTGTCCTTGCTGACCGACAGGACAGTAACGTGGATAGGCCCACAGGCTATTCCCCCACGGTTGTGACACCTCCTCTTCTCTCTCTCCACTCTCTCTTCCTGTCCTTGCTGACCGACAGGACAGTAACGTGGATAGACCCAGGCTATTCCCCCACGGCTGTGACACCTCCTCTTCTCTCTCCCACTCTCTCTCCTGTCCTTGCTGACCGACAGGACAGTAACGTGGGTAGACCCAGGCTATTCCCCCACGGCTGTGACACCTCCTCTCCTCTCTCTCCACTCTCTCTTCCTGTCCTTGCTGACCGACAGGACAGTAACGTGGGTAGACCCAGGCTATTCCCCCACGGCTGTGACACCTCCTCCTGTCTCTCTCCACTCTCTCTTCCTGTCCTTGCTGACCGACAGGACAGTAACGTGGATGGGCCCAGGCTATTCCCCCACAGCTGTGACACCTCCTCTTCTCTCTCTCCACTCTCTCTTCCTGTCCTTGCTGACCGACAGGACAGTAACGTGGATGGGCCCAGGCTATTCCCCCACGGCTGCGACACCTCCTCTCCTCTCTCTCCACTCTCTCCTCTGCTTTTTTCTCCACCCTCTCCTCAAACCTTTCTCTTCTTCCCTCTTCCTGTTCACAGGGGTTTTCTCATTTGGGCAGAAGTCCGGTCTTTCACGTCATCTCCGTCTCTGCCTGTCTGAACCTGAACATCTTCCCTCTCTGTTTGTCTGAACCTGAAAACTAACCCCGGTCATTCATGTCATCTCCCTCTCCATCTCTGTCTGACAAGGTTTTCAAATGTAGTATTTGAGTACTTTAAACTACATAATAGTGGGATGAAAGTAAACATGTAACTTCAATAACAACATCAGAAAAACAGTTCTATTTTGACATCTGTAGTACCCTTTACAGACAGAATTCATGGTATGTTGCCTGTAAAAAAACATTTTTTACCCAATTCATACAGTCCCAATTCAACCACATTCTTGCCGCGATAAGCCTTTTAAACTGTATCTAGTTAGTTTAGGCAGATCCTAAGGAACAGTCTATGACTAACATAATAAAACAATAGAAGGTCATATAGTGAGTTGAATGATGTTACTAGTCTGTTCAGCCTACAGGGAACACGGCTGCACCATGCACATGACATCAAAAGTTATTGTGTTCATTAAACAGACAAGACACTTACAGTAGGCTCCCCTGATCACAGTCAACCACATATATTTTATAGTAGACTCCCCTGATCACAGTCAACCACATATATTTTATACAGTCAACCACATATATTTTACAGTAGCATCCCTGATCACAGTCAACCACATATAGACTCCCTGATCACAGTCAACCACATATATTTTACAGTAGCATCCCCTGATCACAGTCAACCACATATATTTTACAGTAGCATCCCCTGATCACAGTCAACCACATATATTTTACAATAGCATCCCCTGATCACAGTCAACCACATATATTTTACAGTAGCATCCCCTGATCACAGTCAACCACATATATTTTATAGTAGACTTCCCTGATCACAGTCAACCACATATATTTTACAGTAGCATCCCCTGATCACAGTCAACCACATATATTTTATAGTAGGCACCCCTGATCACAGTCAACCACATATATTTTATAGTAGACTCATCACAGTCAACCACATCCCATCCCCTGATCACAGTCAACCACATATATTTTACAATAGCATCCCCTGATCACAGTCAACCACATATATTTGACTGCCCTGATCAAACCACATATATTTTACAGTAGCATCCCTGATCACAGTCAACCACATATATTTTATAGTAGACTCCCCTGATCACAGTCAACCACATATATTTTATAGTAAGCTCCCCTGATCACAGTCAACCACATATATTTTACAGTAGTCATCCCCCCTGATCACAGTCAACATATATTTTATAGTAGCATCCTGATCACATCACAGTAACCACATATTTTTATAGTAGCTCCCCTGATCACAGTCAACCACATATATTTTACAGTAGCATCCCCTGATCACAGTCAACCACACCTCCCTGATCACAGTCAACCACATATATTTTATAGTAGGCTCCCCTGATCACAGTCAACCACATATATTTTACAGTAGCATCCCCTGATCACAGTCAACCACACCTATTTTATAGTAGACTTCCCTGGTCACAGTCAACCACATATATTTTATAGTAGGCTCCCCTGATCACAGTCAACCACATATATTTTACAATAGCATCCCCTGATAACAGTCAACCACATCTATTTTACAATAGCATCCCCTGATCACAGTCAACCACATATATTTTATAGTAGACTGCCCTGATCACAGTCAACCACATATATTTTACAGTAGCATCCCCTGATCACAGTCAACCACATATATTTTATAGTAGGCTCCCTGATCACAGTCAACCACATATATTTTATAGTAGACTGCCCTGATCACAGTCAACCACATATATTTTACAGTAGCATCCCCTGATCACAGTCAACCACATATATTTTATAGTAGGCTCCCCTGATCACAGTCAACCACATATATTTTATAGTAGACTGCCCTGATCACAGTCAACCACATATATTTTACAATAGCATCCCCTGATCACAGTCAACCACATATATTTTACAATAGCATCCCCTGATCACAGTCAACCACATCTATTTTACAATAGCATCCCCTGATCACAGTCAACCACATATATTTTACAATAGCATCCCCTGATCACAGTCAACCACATATATTTTACAATAGCATCCCCTGATCACAGTCAACCACATATATTTTATAGTAGACTGCCCTGATCACAGTCAACCACATATATTTTACAGTAGCATCCCCTGATCACAGTCAACCACATATATTTTATAGTAGGCTCCCCTGATCACAGTCAACCACATATATTTTACAGTAGCATCCCCTGATCACAGTCAACCACATCTATTTTATAGTAGACTCCCCTGATCACAGTCAACCACATATATTTTACAGTAGACTCCCCTGATCACAGTCAACCACATATATTTTATAGTAGGCTCCCCTGATCACAGTCAACCACATATATTTTACAGTAGCATCCCCTGATCACAGTCAACCACATATATTTTACAATAGCATCCCCTGATCACAGTCAACCACATATATTTTATAGTAGACTTCCCTGATCACAGTCAACCACACATATTTTATAGTAGGCTCCCCTGATCACAGTCAACCACATATATTTTACAATAGCATCCCCTGATCACAGTCAACCACATCTATTTTACAATAGCATCCCCTGATCACAGTCAACCACATATATTTTATAGTAGACTGCCCTGATCACAGTCAACCACATATATTTTACAGTAGCATCCCCTGATCACAGTCAACCACATATATTTTATAGTAGGCTCCCCTGATCACAGTCAACCACATATATTTTACAGTAGCATCCCCTGATCACAGTCAACCACATATATTTTATAGTAGGCATCCCCTGATCACAGTCAACCACATATATTTTACAGTAGCATCCCCTGATCACAGTCAACCACATATATTTTACAGTAGCATCCCCTGTCAACCACACCTATTTTATAGTAGACTTCCCTGATCACAGTCAACCACATATATTTTACAGTAGACTCCCCTGATCACAGTCAACCACATATATTTTACAATAGCATCCCCTGATCACAGTCAACCACATATATTTTACAGTAGCATCCCCTGATCACAGTCAACCACATATATTTTACAATAGCATCCCCTGATCACAGTCAACCACATATATTTTATAGTAGACTTCCCTGATCACAGTCAACCACACATATTTTATAGTAGACTTCCCTGATCACAGTCAACCACACATATTTTATAGTAGGCTCCCCTGATCACAGTCAACCACATATATTTTACAATAGCATCCCCTGATCACAGTCAACCACATCTATTTTACAATAGCATCCCCTGATCACAGTCAACCACATATATTTTACAATAGCATCCCCTGATCACAGTCAACCACATCTATTTTATAGTTGACTGCCCTGATCACAGTCAACCACATATATTTTACAGTAGCATCCCCTGATCACAGTCAACCACATATATTTTATAGTAGGCTCCCCTGATCACAGTCAACCACATATATATTTTATAGTAAGCATCCCCTGATCACAGTCAACCACATATATTTTACAATAGCATCCCCTGATCACAGTCAACCACATATATTTAACAAAAGCATCCCCTGATCACAGTCAACCACATATATTTTATTGTAGACTCCCTGATCACAGTCAACCACATATATTTTATAGTAAGATCTCCCCTGATCACAGTCAACCACATATATTTTACAGTAGCATCCCCTGATCACAGTCAACCACACCTATTTTATAGTAGACTTCCCTGATCACAGTCAACCACATATATTTTATAGTAGGCTCCCTGATCACAGTCAACCACATATATTTTACAGTAGCATCCCCTGATCACAGTCAACCACACCTATTTTATAGTAGACTTCCCTGGTCACAGTCAACCACATATATTTTATAGTAGGCTCCCCTGATCACAGTCAACCACATATTTACAATAGCATCCCCTGATAACAGTCAACCACATCTATTTTACAATAGCATCCCCTGATCACAGTCAACCACATATATTTTATAGTAGACTGCCCTGATCACAGTCAACCACATATATTTTACAGTAGCATCCCCTGATCACAGTCAACCACATATATTTTATAGTAGGCTCCCCTGATCACAGTCAACCACATATATTTTATAGTAGACTGCCCTGATCACAGTCAACCACATATATTTTATAGTAGGCTCCCCTGATCACAGTCAACCACATATATTTTACAGTAGCATCCCCTGATCACAGTCAACCACATCTATTTTATAGTAGACTCCCCTGATCACAGTCAACCACATATATTTTACAATAGCATCCCCTGATCACAGTCAACCACATATATTTTACAGTAGCATCCCCTGATCACAGTCAACCACATATATTTTATACTAGGCTCCCCTGATCACAGTCAACCACATATATTTTACAGTAGCATCCCCTGATCACAGTCAACCGCATATATTTTGTAGTAGGCTCCCCTGATCACAGTCAACCACATATATTTTACAATAGCATCCCCTGATCACAGTCAACCACATATATTTTATAGTAGACTTCCCTGATCACAGTCAACCACACATATTTTATAGTAGGCTCCCCTGATCACAGTCAACCACACATATTTTATAGTAGGCTCCCCTGATCACAGTCAACCACATATATTTTACAATAGCATCCCCTGATCACAGTCAACCACATCTATTTTACAATAGCATCCCCTGATCAGAGTCAACCACATATATTTTATAGTAGACTCCCGTGTGGCTCAGTCGGTAGAGCATGGCGCTTGCAACGCCAAGCGTCGTGGGTTCGATTCCCACTGGGACCACCCATATGTAAAAGTAGTGGCCCCAGCCGACTTGTAAGTCGCTTTGGACAAAAGCGTCTGCTAAATGGGATATATTATATATTATCACAGTCAACCACATATATTTTACAGTAGCATCCCCTGATCACAGTCAACCACATATATTTTACAATAGCATCCCCTGATCACAGTCAACCACATATATTTTATAGTAGACTTCCCTGATCACAGTCAACCACATATATTTTACAGAAGCATCCCCTGATCACAGTCAACCACATATATTTTATAGTAGGCACCCCTGATCACAGTCAACCACATATATTTTACAGTAGCATCCCCTGATCACAGTCAACCACATCTATTTTATAGTAGACTCCCCTGATCACAGTCAACTGCATATATTTTATAGTAGGCTCCCCTGATCACAGTCAACCACATATATTTTACAGTAGACTCCCCTGATCACAGTCAACCACATATATTTTATAGTAGGCTCCCCTGATCACAGTCAACCACATATATTTTACAGTAGCATCCCCTGATCACAGTCAACCACATATATTTTACAATAGCATCCCCTGATCACAGTCAACCACATATATTTTATAGTAGACTTCCCTGATCACAGTCAACCACACATATTTTATAGTAGGCTCCCCTGATCACAGTCAACCACATATATTTTACAATAGCATCCCCTGATCACAGTCAACCACATATATTTTACAATAGCATCCCCTGATCACAGTCAACCACATATATTTTATAGTAGACTGCCCTGATCACAGTCAACCACATATATTTTACAGTAGCATCCCCTGATCACAGTCAACCACATATATTTTATAGTAGGCTCCCCTGATCACAGTCAACCACATATATTTTACAGTAGCATCCCCTGATCACAGTCAACCACATCTATTTTATAGTAGACTCCCCTGATCACAGTCAACCACATATATTTTACAGTAGACTCCCCTGATCACAGTCAACCACATATATTTTACAATAGCATCCCCTGATCACAGTCAACCACATATATTTTACAGTAGCATCCCCTGATCACAGTCAACCACATATATTTTACAATAGCATCCCCTGATCACAGTCAACCACATATATTTTATAGTAGGCTCCCCTGATCACAGTCAACCACATATATTTTACAGTAGACTCCCCTGATCACAGTCAACCACATATATTTTATAGTAGGCTCCCCTGATCACAGTCAACCACATATATTTTACAGTAGCATCCCCTGATCACAGTCAACCACATATATTTTACAATAGCATCCCCTGATCACAGTCAACCACATATATTTTATAGTAGACTTCCCTGATCACAGTCAACCACACATATTTTATAGTAGGCTCCCCTGATCACAGTCAACCACATATATTTTACAATAGCATCCCCTGATCACAGTCAACCACATATATTTTACAGTAGCATCCCCTGATCACAGTCAACCACATATATTTTATAGTAGGCTCCCCTGATCACAGTCAACCACATATATTTTACAGTAGCATCCCCTGATCACAGTCAACCACATCTATTTTATAGTAGACTCCCCTGATCACAGTCAACCACATATATTTTACAGTAGACTCCCCTGATCACAGTCAACCACATATATTTTACAATAGCATCCCCTGATCACAGTCAACCACATATATTTTACAGTAGCATCCCCTGATCAGAGTCAACCACATATATTTTACAATAGCATCCCCTGATCACAGTCAACCACATATATTTTATAGTAGACTTCCCTGATCACAGTCAACCACACATATTTTATAGTAGACTTCCCTGATCACAGTCAACCACACATATTTTATAGTAGGCTCCCCTGATCACAGTCAACCACATATATTTTACAATAGCATCCCCTGATCACAGTCAACCACATCTATTTTACAATAGCATCCCCTGATCACAGTCAACCACATATATTTTACAATAGCATCCCCTGATCACAGTCAACCACATCTATTTTATAGTTGACTGCCCTGATCACAGTCAACCACATATATTTTACAGTAGCATCCCCTGATCACAGTCAACCACATATATTTTATAGTAGGCTCCCCTGATCACAGTCAACCACATATATTTTATAGTAAGCTCCCCTGATCACAGTCAACCACATATATTTTACAATAGCATCCCCTGATCAAAGTCAACCACATATATTTAACAAAAGCATCCCCTGATCACAGTCAACCACATATATTTTATTGTAGACTCCCCTGATCACAGTCAACCACATATATTTTATAGTAAGCTCCCCTGATCACAGTCAACCACATATATTTTACAGTAGCATCCCCTGATCACAGTCAACCACACCTATTTTATAGTAGACTTCCCTGATCACAGTCAACCACATATATTTTATAGTAGGCTCCCCTGATCACAGTCAACCACATATATTTTATAGTAGACTTCCCTGGTCACAGTCAACCACATATATTTTATAGTAGGCTCCCCTGATCACAGTCAACCACATATATTTTACAATAGCATCCCCTGATCACAGTCAACCACATCTATTTTACAATAGCATCCCCTGATCACAGTCAACCACATATATTTTATAGTAGACTGCCCTGATCACAGTCAACCACATATATTTTACAGTAGCATCCCCTGATCACAGTCAACCACATATATTTTATAGTAGGCTCCCCTGATCACAGTCAACCACATATATTTTATAGTAGACTGCCCTGATCACAGTCAACCACATATATTTTATAGTAGGCTCCCCTGATCACAGTCAACCACATATATTTTACAGTAGCATCCCCTGATCACAGTCAACCACATCTATTTTACAGTAGACTCCCCTGATCACAGTCAACCACATATATTTTACAATAGCATCCCCTGATCACAGTCAACCACATATATTTTACAGTAGCATCCCCTGATCACAGTCAACCACATATATTTTATACTAGGCTCCCCTGATCACAGTCAACCACATATATTTTACAGTAGCATCCCCTGATCACAGTCAACCGCATATATTTTGTAGTAGGCTCCCCTGATCACAGTCAACCACATATATTTTACAATAGCATCCCCTGATCACAGTCAACCACATATATTTTATAGTAGACTCCCTGATCACAGTCAACCACACATATTTTATAGTAGGCTCCCCTGATCACAGTCAACCACATATATTTTACAATAGCATCCCCTGATCACAGTCAACCACATCTATTTTACAATAGCATCCCCTGATCACAGTCAACCACATATATTTTACAATAGCATCCCCTGATCACAGTCAACCACATATATTTTATAGTATACTGCCCTGATCACAGTCAACCACATATATTTTACAGTAGCATCCCCTGATCACAGTCAACCACATATATTTTATAGTAGGCTCCCCTGATCACAGTCAACCACATATATTTTACAGTAGCATCCCCTGATCACAGTCAACCACATATATTTTACAATAGCATCCCCTGATCACAGTCAACCACATATATTTTATAGTAGACTGCCCTGATCACAGTCAACCACATATATTTTACAGTAGCATCCCCTGATCACAGTCAACCACATATATTTTATAGTAGGCTCCCCTGATCACAGTCAACCACATATATTTTACAGTAGCATCCCCTGATCACAGTCAACCACATATATTTAACAAAAGCATCCCCTGATCACAGTCAACCACATATATTTTATTGTAGACTCCCCTGATCACAGTCAACCACATATATTTTATAGTAAGCTCCCCTGATCACAGTCAACCACATATATTTTACAGTAGCATCCCCTGATTACAGTCAACCACACCTATTTTATAGTAGACTTCCCTGATCACAGTCAACCACACCTATTTTATAGTAGACTTCCCTGGTCACAGTCAACCACATATATTTTTTATAGTAGGCTCCCCTGATCACAGTCAACCACATATATTTTACAATAGCATCCCCTGATCACAGTCAACCACATCTATTTTACAATAGCATCCCCTGATCACAGTCAACCACATATATTTTATAGTAGACTGCCCTGATCACAGTCAACCACATATATTTTACAGTAGCATCCCCTGATCACAGTCAACCACATATATTTTATAGTAGACTGCCCTGATCACAGTCAACCACATATATTTTATAGTAGGCTCCCCTGATCACAGTCAACCACATATATTTTACAATAGCATCCCCTGATCACAGTCAACCACATATATTTTACAGTAGCATCCCCTGATCACAGTCAACCACATATATTTTATACTAGGCTCCCCTGATCACAGTCAACCACATATATTTTACAGTAGCATCCCCTGATCACAGTCAACCGCATATATTTTATAGTAGGCTCCCCTGATCACAGTCAACCACATATATTTTACAATAGCATCCCCTGATCACAGTCAACCACATATATTTTATAGTAGACTTCCCTGATCACAGTCAACCACACATATTTTATAGTAGGCTCCCTGATCAAAGTCAACCACATATATTTTACAATAGCATCCCCTGATCACAGTCAACCACGTCTATTTTACAATAGCATCCCCTGATCACAGTCAACCACATATATTTTATTGTAGACTCCCCTGATCACAGTCAACCACATATATTTTACAGTAGCATCCCCTGATCACAGTCAACCACACATATTTTATAGAAGGCTCCCCTGATCACAATCAACCACATATATTTTACAATAGCATCCCCTGATCACAGTCAACCACATCTATTTTACAATAGCATCCCCTGATCACAGTCAACCACATATATTTTACAATAGCATCCCCTGATCACAGTCAACCACATATATTTTATAGTAGACTGCCCTGATCACAGTCAACCACATATATTTTACAGTAGCATCCCCTGATCACAGTCAACCACATATATTTTATAGTAGGCTCCCCTGATCACAGTCAACCACATATATTTTACAATAGCATCCCCTGATCACAGTCAACCACATCTATTTTACAATAGCATCCCCTGATCACAGTCAACCACATATATTTTATAGTAGACTGCCCTGATCACAGTCAACCACATATATTTTACAGTAGCATCCCCTGATCACAGTCAACCACATATATTTTATAGTAGACTGCCCTGATCACAGTCAACCACATATATTTTATAGTAGGCTCCCCTGATCACAGTCAACCACATATATTTTACAATAGCATCCCCTGATCACAGTCAACCACATATATTTTACAGTAGCATCCCCTGATCACAGTCAACCACATATATTTTATACTAGGCTCCCCTGATCACAGTCAACCACATATATTTTACAGTAGCATCCCCTGATCACAGTCAACCGCATATATTTTATAGTAGGCTCCCCTGATCACAGTCAACCACATATATTTTACAATAGCATCCCCTGATCACAGTCAACCACATATATTTTATAGTAGACTTCCCTGATCACAGTCAACCACACATATTTTATAGTAGGCTCCCCTGATCAAAGTCAACCACATATATTTTACAATAGCATCCCCTGATCACAGTCAACCACGTCTATTTTACAATAGCATCCCCTGATCACAGTCAACCACATATATTTTATTGTAGACTCCCCTGATCACAGTCAACCACATATATTTTACAGTAGCATCCCCTGATCACAGTCAACCACACATATTTTATAGAAGGCTCCCCTGATCACAATCAACCACATATATTTTACAATAGCATCCCCTGATCACAGTCAACCACATCTATTTTACAATAGCATCCCCTGATCACAGTCAACCACATATATTTTACAATAGCATCCCCTGATCACAGTCAACCACATATATTTTATAGTAGACTGCCCTGATCACAGTCAACCACATATATTTTACAGTAGCATCCCCTGATCACAGTCAACCACATATATTTTATAGTAGGCTCCCCTGATCACAGTCAACCACATATATTTTACAGTAGCATCCCCTGATCACAGTCAACCACATATATTTTACAATAGCATCCCCTGATCACAGTCAACCACATATATTTTATAGTAGACTGCCCTGATCACAGTCAACCACATATATTTTACAGTAGCATCCCCTGATCACAGTCAACCACATATATTTTATAGTAGGCTCCCCTGATCACAGTCAACCACATATATTTTACAGTAGCATCCCCTGATCACAGTCAACCACATATATTTAACAAAAGCATCCCCTGATCACAGTCAACCACATATATTTTATTGTAGACTCCCCTGATCACAGTCAACCACATATATTTTATAGTAAGCTCCCCTGATCACAGTCAACCACATATATTTTACAGTAGCATCCCCTGATCACAGTCAACCACACCTATTTTATAGTAGACTTCCCTGATCACAGTCAACCACATATATTTTATAGTAGGCTCCCCTGATCACAGTCAACCACATATATTTTACAGTAGCATCCCCTGATCACAGTCAACCACACCTATTTTACAATAGCATCCCCTGATCACAGTCAACCACATATATTTTATAGTAGACTGCCCTGATCACAGTCAACCACATATATTTTACAGTAGCATCCCCTGATCACAGTCAACCACATATATTTTATAGTAGACTGCCCTGATCACAGTCAACCACATATATTTTATAGTAGGCTCCCCTGATCACAGTCAACCACATATATTTTACAGTAGCATCCCCTGATCACAGTCAACCACGTCTATTTTACAATAGCATCCCCTGATCACAGTCAACCACATATATTTTATTGTAGACTCCCCTGATCACAGTCAACCACATATATTTTACAGTAGCATCCCCTGATCACAGTCAACCACACATATTTTATAGTAGGCTCCCCTGATCACAATCAACCACATATATTTTACAATAGCATCCCCTGATCACAGTCAACCACATCTATTTTACAATAGCATCCCCTGATCACAGTCAACCACATATATTTTACAATAGCATCCCCTGATCACAGTCAACCACATATATTTTATAGTAGACTGCCCTGATCACAGTCAACCACATATATTTTACAGTAGCATCCCCTGATCACAGTCAACCACATATATTTTATAGTAGGCTCCCCTGATCACAGTCAACCACATATATTTTACAATAGCACCAGTCTCTGATCACAGTCAACCACATATATTTTATAGTGATCACAGTCAACCACATATATTTTATAGTAGACTGCCCTGATCACAGTCAACCACATATATTTTACAGTAGCATCCCCTGATCACAGTCAACCACATATATTTTATAGTAGGCTCCCCTGATCACAGTCAACCACATATATTTTACAGTAGCATCCCCTGATCACAGTCAACCACATCTATTTTATAGTAGACTCCCCTGATCACAGTCAACCGCATATATTTTATAGCAGGCTCCCCTGATCACAGTCAACCACATATATTTTACAATAGCATCCCCTGATCACAGTCAACCACATATATTTTACAATAGCATCCCCTGATCACAGTCAACCACATCTATTTTATAGTAGACTCCCCTGATCACAGTCAACCACATCTATTTTATAGTAGACTCCCCTGATCACAGTCAACCACATATATTTTACAATAGCATCCCCTGATCACAGTCAACCACATCTATTTTACAATAGCATCCCCTGATCACAGTCAACCACATATATTTTACAATAGCATCCCCTGATCACAGTCAACCACATATATTTTATAGTAGACTGCCCTGATCACAGTCAACCACATATATTTTACAGTAGCATCCCCTGATCACAGTCAACCACATATATTTTATAGTAGGCTCCCCTGATCACAGTCAACCACATATATTTTACAGTAGCATCCCCTGATCACAGTCAACCACATATATTTTATAGTAGGCTCCCCTGATCACAGTCAACCACATATATTTTACAGTAGCTTCCCCTGATCACAGTCAACCACATATATTTTACAATAGCATCCCCTGATCACAGTCAACCACATCTATTTTACAATAGCATCCCCTGATCACAGTCAACCACATATATTTTACAATAGCATCCCCTGATCACAGTCAACCACATATATTTTATAGTAGACTGCCCTGATCACAGTCAACCACATATATTTTACAGTAGCATCCCCTGATCACAGTCAACCACATATATTTTATAGTAGGCTCCCCTGATCACAGTCAACCACATATATTTTACAGTAGCATCCCCTGATCACAGTCAACCACATATATTTTATAGTAGGCTCCCCTGATCACAGTCAACCACATATATTTTACAGTAGCTTCCCCTGATCACAGTCAACCACATATATTTTACAATAGCATCCCCTGATCACAGTCAACCACATATATTTTATAGTAGACTGCCCTGATCACAGTCAACCACATATATTTTACAGTAGCATCCCCTGATCACAGTCAACCACATATATTTTATAGTAGGCTCCCCTGATCACAGTCAACCACATATATTTTACAGTAGCATCCCCTGATCACAGTCAACCACATCTATTTTATAGTAGACTCCCCTGATCACAGTCAACCGCATATATTTTATAGTAGGCTCCCCTGATCACAGTCAACCACATATATTTTACAATAGCATCCCCTGATCACAGTCAACCACATATATTTTACAATAGCATCCCCTGATCACAGTCAACCACATATATTTTACAATAGCATCCCCTGATCACAGTCAACCACAGATATTGTATAGTAGGCTCCCCTGATCACAGTCAACCACATATATTTTACAGTAGACTCCCCTGATCACAGTCAACCACATATATTTTACAGTAGACTCCCCTGATCACAGTCAACCACATATATTTTACAGTAGCATCCCCTGATCACAGTCAACCACATATATTTTATAGTAGACTCCCCTGATCACAGTCAACCACAAATCTTTTATAGTAGCATCCCCTGAACACAGTCAACCACATATCTTTTATAGTAGACTCCCCTGATCACTGTCAACCACATATATTTTATAGTAGACTCCCCTGATCACAGTCAACCACATATATTTTATAGTAGGCTCCCCTGATCACAGTCAACCACATATATTTTATATTAGACTCCCCTGATCACAGTCAACCACATATATTTTATAGTAGACTCCCCTGATCACAGTAAACCACATACATTTTATAGTAGACTCCCCTGATCACAGTCAACCACATATCTTTTACAGTAGCATCCCCTGATCACAGTCAACCACATATATTTTACAATAGCATCCCCTGATCACAGTCAACCACATATATTTTATTGTAGACTCCCCTGATCACAGTCAACCACATCTATTTTACAGTAGCATCCCCTGATCACAGTCAACCACATATATTTTATAGTAGACTCCCCTGATCACAGTCAACCACATATATTTTATAGTAGGCTCCCCTGATCACAGTCAACCACATATATTTTATATTAGACTCCCCTGATCACAGTCAACCACATATATTTTATAGTAGACTCCCCTGATCACAGTCAACCACATACATTTTATAGTAGACTCCCCTGATCACAGTCAACCACATATCTTTTACAGTAGCATCCCCTGATCACAGTCAACCACATCTATTTTACAATAGCATCCCCTGATCACAGTCAACCACATATATTTTACAATAGCATCCCCTGATCACAGTCAACCACATATATTTTATAGTAGACTGCCCTGATCACAGTCAACCACATATATTTTACAGTAGCATCCCCTGATCACAGTCAACCACATATATTTTATAGTAGGCTCCCCTGATCACAGTCAACCACATATAATTTACAGTAGCATCCCCTGATCACAGTCAACCACATATATTTTATAGTAGGCTCCCCTGATCACAGTCAACCACATATATTTTACAGTAGCTTTCCCTGATCACAGTCAACCACATATATTTTACAATAGCATCCCCTGATCACAGTCAACCACATATATTTTATAGTAGACTGCCCTGATCACAGTCAACCACATATATTTTACAGTAGCATCCCCTGATCACAGTCAACCACATATATTTTATAGTAGGCTCCCCTGATCACAGTCAACCACATATATTTTACAGTAGCATCCCCTGATCACAGTCAACCACATCTATTTTATAGTAGACTCCCCTGATCACAGTCAACCGCATATATTTTATAGTAGGCTCCCTGATCACAGTCAACCACATATATTTTACAATAGCATCCCCTGATCACAGTCAACCACATATATTTTACAATAGCATCCCCTGATCACAGTCAACCACATATATTTTACAATAGCATCCCCTGATCACAGTCAACCACAGATATTGTATAGTAGGCTCCCCTGATCACAGTCAACCACATATATTTTACAGTAGACTCCCCTGATCACAGTCAACCACATATATTTTACAGTAGACTCCCCTGATCACAGTCAACCACATATATTTTACAGTAGCATCCCCTGATCACAGTCAACCACATATATTTTATAGTAGACTCCCCTGATCACAGTCAACCACATATCTTTTATAGTAGCATCCCCTGAACACAGTCAACCACATATCTTTTATAGTAGACTCCCCTGATCACAGTCAACCACATACATTTTATAGTAGACTCCACTGATCACAGTCAACCACATATCTTTTACAGTAGCATCCCCTGATCACAGTCAACCACATATATTTTACAATAGCATCCCCTGATCACAGTCAACCACATATTTTACAATAGCATCCCCTGATCACAGTCAACCACATATATTTTATTGTAGACTCCCCTGATCACAATCAACCACATCTATTTTACAGTAGCATCCCCTGATCACAGTCAACCACATATATTTTATATTAGACTCCCCTGATCACAGTCTACCACATATATTTTACAGTAGCATCCCCTGATCACAGTCAACCACATATATTTTATATTAGACTCCCCTGATCACAGTCAACCACATATATTTTACAGTAGCATCCCCTGATCACAGTCAACCACATATATGTTACAGTAGACTCCCCTGATCACAGTCAACCACATATATTTTACAGTAGCATCCCCTGATCACAGTCAACCACATATATTTTACAGTAGCATCCCCTGCTCACAGTCAACCACATATATTTTATAGTAGACTCCCCTGATCACAGTCAACCACATATATTTTATAGTAGGCTCCCCTGATCACAGTCAACCACATATATTTTACAGTAGCATCCCCTGATCACAGTCAACCACATATATTTTATAGTAGCATCCCCTGATCACAGTCAACCACATATATTTTACAGTAGCATCCCCTGATCACAGTCAACCACATATATTTTATAGTAGACTCCCCTGATCACAGTCAACCACATATATTTTACAGTAGCATCCCCTGATCACAGTCAACCACATATATTTTACAGTAGCATCCCCTGATCACAGTCAACCACATATATTTTATAGTAGACTCCCCTGATCACAGTCAACCACATATATTTTACAGTAGCATCCCCTGATCACAGTCAACCACATATATTTTATAGTAGCATCCCCTGATCACAGTCAACCACATCTATTTTATAGTAGACTTCCCTGATCACAGTCAACCACATATATTTTATAGTAGGCTCCCCTGATCACAGTCAACCACATATATTTTACAATAGCATCCCCTGATCACAGTCAACCACATCTATTTTACAATAGCATCCCCTGATCACAGTCAACCACATATATTTTATAGTAGACTGCCCTGATCACAGTCAACCACATATATTTTACAGTAGCATCCCCTGATCACAGTCAACCACATATATTTTATAGTAGCATCCCCTGATCACAGTCAACCACATATATTTTATAGTAGACTCCCCTGATCACAGTCAACCACATATATTCTACAGTAGCATCCCCTGATCACAGTCAACCACATCTATGTTACAGTAGACTCCCCTGATCACAGTCAACCACATATATTTTATAGTAGGCACCCCTGATCACAGTCAACCACATATATTTTATAGTAGACTCCCCTGATCACAGTCAACCACATATATTTTATAGCAGGCTCCCCTGATCACAGTCAACCACATATATTTTATAGTAGACTGCCCTGATCACAGTCAACCACATATATTTTACAGTAGCATCCCCTGATCACAGTCAACCACATATATTTTATTGTAGACTCCCCTGATCACAGTCAACCACATATATTTTACAGTAGCATCCCCTGATCACAGTCAACCACACCTATTTTATAGTAGACTTCCCTGATCACAGTCAACCACATATATTTTATAGTAGGCACCCCTGATCACAGTCAACCACATATATTTTACAATAGCATCCCCTGATCACAGTCAACCACATTTATTTTATAGTAGGCTCCCCTGATCACAGTCAACCACATATATTTTACAGTAGCATCCCCTGATCACAGTCAACCACATATATTTTATAGTAGGCTCCCCTGATCACAGTCAACCACATATATTTTACAGTAGCATCCCCTGATCACAGTCAACCACATCTATTTTATAGTAGACTCCCCTGATCACAGTCAACCGCATATATTTTATAGTAGGCTCCCCTGATCACAGTCAACCACATATATTTTACAGTAGACTCCCCTGATCACAGTCAACCACATGTATTTTACAATAGCATCCCCTGATCACAGTCAACCACATATATTTTACAGTAGACTCCCCTGATCACAGTCAACCACATATATTTTACAGTAGCATCCCCTGATCACAGTCAACCACATATATTTTACAATAGCATCCCCTGATCACAGTCAACCACATATATTTTATAGTAGACTTCCCTGATCACAGTCAACCACACATATTTTATAGTAGGCTCCCCTGATCACAGTCAACCACATATATTTTACAATAGCATCCCCTGATCACAGTCAACCACATCTATTTTACAATAGCATCCCCTGATCACAGTCAACCACATATATTTTACAATAGCATCCCCTGATCACAGTCAACCACATATATTTTATAGTAGACTGCCCTGATCACAGTCAACCACATATATTTTACAGTAGCATCCCCTGATCACAGTCAACCACATATATTTTATAGTAAGCTCCCCTGATCACAGTCAACCACATATATTTTACAATAGCATCCCCTGATCACAGTCAACCACATATATTTAACCAAAGCATCCCCTGATCACAGTCAACCACATATATTTTATTGTAGACTCCCCTGATCACAGTCAACCACATATATTTTATAGTAAGCTCCCCTGATCACAGTCAACCACATATATTTTACAGTAGCATCCCCTGATCACAGTCAACCACATATATTTTATAGTAGACTGCCCTGATCACAGTCAACCACATATATTTTACAGTAGCATCCCCTGATCACAGTCAACCACATATATTTTATAGTAGCCTCCCCTGATCACAGTCAACCACATATATTTTACAGTAGCATCCCCTGATCACAGTCAACCACACCTATTTTATAGTAGACTTCCCTGATCACAGTCAACCACATATATTTTATAGTAGGCACCCCTGATCACAGTCAACCACATATATTTTACAATAGCATCCCCTGATCACAGTCAACCACATATATTTTATAGTAGGCTCCCTGATCACAGTCAACCACATATATTTTACAGTAGCATCCCCTGATCACAGTCAACCACATATATTTTATAGTAGGCTCCCCTGATCACAGTCAACCACATATATTTTACAGTAGCATCCCCTGATCACAGTCAACCACATCTATTTTATAGTAGACTCCCTGATCACAGTCAACCGCATATATTTTATAGTAGGCTCCCTGATCACAGTCAACCACATATATTTTACAGTAGACTCCCCTGATCACAGTCAACCACATGTATTTTACAATAGCATCCCCTGATCACAGTCAACCACATATATTTTACAGTAGACTCCCCTGATCACAGTCAACCACATATATTTTACAGTAGCATCCCCTGATCACAGTCAACCACATATATTTTACAATAGCATCCCCTGATCACAGTCAACCACATATATTTTATAGTAGACTTCCCTGATCACAGTCAACCACACATATTTTATAGTAGGCTCCCTGATCACAGTCAACCACATATATTTTACAATAGCATCCCCTGATCACAGTCAACCACATCTATTTTACAATAGCATCCCCTGATCACAGTCAACCACATATATTTTACAATAGCATCCCCTGATCACAGTCAACCACATATATTTTATAGTAGACTGCCCTGATCACAGTCAACCACATATATTTTACAGTAGCATCCCCTGATCACAGTCAACCACATATATTTTATAGTAAGCTCCCCTGATCACAGTCAACCACATATATTTTACAATAGCATCCCCTGATCACAGTCAACCACATATATTTAACAA
This sequence comes from Oncorhynchus masou masou, assembly GCF_036934945.1. Classification (NCBI taxonomy): domain Eukaryota; kingdom Metazoa; phylum Chordata; class Actinopteri; order Salmoniformes; family Salmonidae; genus Oncorhynchus; species Oncorhynchus masou. The sequence continues at coordinate 110,836 of NW_027013710.1, read as the reverse complement.
AAGCATCCCCTGATCACAGTCAACCACATATATTTTATTGTAGACTCCCCTGATCACAGTCAACCACATATATTTTATAGTAAGCTCCCCTGATCACAGTCAACCACATATATTTTACAGTAGCATCCCCTGATCACAGTCAACCACACCTATTTTATAGTAGACTTCCCTGATCACAGTCAACCACATATATTTTATAGTAGGCTCCCCTGATCACAGTCAACCACATATATTTTACAGTAGCATCCCCTGATCACAGTCAACCACACCTATTTTATAGTAGATAGACTTCCCTGATCACAGTCAACCACATATATTTTATAGTAGGCTCCGCTGATCACAGTCAACCACATATATTTTACAATAGCATCCCCTGATCACAGTCAACCACATCTATTTTACAATAGCATCCCCTGATCACAGTCAACCACATATATTTTATAGTAGACTGCCCTGATCACAGTCAACCACATATATTTTACAGTAGCATCCCCTGATCACAGTCAACCACATATATTTTATAGTAGGCTCCCCTGATCACAGTCAACCACATATATTTTACAGTAGCATCCCCTGATCACAGTCAACCGCATATATTTTATAGTAGGCTCCCCTGATCACAGTCAACCACATATATTTTACAATAGCATACCCTGATCACAGTCAACCACATATATTTTATAGTAAACTTCCCTGATCACAGTCAACCACACATATTTTATAGTAGGCTCCCCTGATCACAGTCAACCACATATATTTTACAATAGCATCCCCTGATCACAGTCAACCACATATATTTTACAATAGCATCCCCTGATCACAGTCAACCACATATATTTTATAGTAGACTCCCCTGATCACAGTCAACCACATATATTTTATAGTAGCATCCCCTGATCACAGTCAACCACATATATTTTACAGTAGCATCCCCTGATCACAGTCAACCACATATATTTTATAGTAGACTGCCCTGATCACAGTCAACCACATATATTTTACAGTAGCATCCCCTGATCACAGTCAACCACATATATTTTATAGTAGGCTCCCCTGATCACAGTCAACCACATATATTTTACAGTAGCATCCCCTGATCACAGTCAACCACGTATATTTTACAGTAGCATCCCCTGATCACAGTCAACCACACATATTTTATATTAGACTCCCCTGATCACAGTCAACCACATATATTTTACAGTAGCATCCCCTGATCACAGTCAACCACATCTATTTTATAGTAGACTTCCCTGATCACAGTCAACCACATATATTTTATAGTAGGCTCCCCTGATCACAGTCAACCACATATATTTTACAATAGCATCCCCTGATCACAGTCAACCACATCTATTTTACAATAGCATCCCCTGATCACAGTCAACCACATATATTTTATAGTAGACTCCCTGATCACAGTCAACCACATATATTTTACAGTAGCATCCCCTGATCACAGTCAACCACATATATTTTATAGTAGCATCCCCTGATCACAGTCACCCACATATATTTTATAGTAGACTCCCCTGATCACAGTCAACCACATATATTCTACAGTAGCATCCCCTGATCACAGTCAACCACATCTATGTTACAGTAGACTCCCCTGATCACAGTCAACCACATATATTTTGTAGTAGACTTCCCTGATCACAGTCAACCACATATATTTTATAGTAGACTCCCCTGATCACAGTCAACCACATATATTTTATAGTAGACTTCCCTGATCACAGTCAACCACATATATTTTACAGTAGCATCCCCTGATCACAGTCAACCACACCTATTTTATAGTAGACTTCCCTGATCACAGTCAACCACATATATTTTATAGTAGGCACCCCTGATCACAGTCAACCACATATATTTTACAATAGCATCCCCTGATCACAGTCAACCACATATATTTTATAGTAGGCTCCCCTGATCACAGTCAACCACATATATTTTATAGTAGCATCCCCTGATCACAGTCAACCACATATATTTTACAATAGCATCCCCTGATCACAGTCAACCACATATATTTTATAGTAGACTTCCCTGATCACAGTCAACCACACATATTTTATAGTAGGCTCCCCTGATCACAGTCAACCACATATATTTTACAATAGCATCCCCTGATCACAGTCAACCACATCTATTTTACAATAGCATCCCCTGATCACAGTCAACCACATATATTTTACAGTAGACTCCCTGATCACAGTCAACCACATATATTTTACAATAGCATCCCCTGATCACAGTCAACCACATATATTTTATAGTAGACTCCCTGATCACAGTCAACCACATATATTTTATAGTAGGCTCCCCTGATCACAGTCAACCACATATATTTTATAGTAGACTCCCCTGATCACAGTCAACCACATCTATTTTACAGTAGCATCCCCTGATCACAGTCAACCACATATATTTTACAATAGCATCCCCTGATCACAGTCAACCACATATATTTTATAGTAGACTTCCCTGATCACAGTCAACCACACATATTTTATAGTAGGCTCCCCTGATCACAGTCAACCACATATATTTTACAATAGCATCCCCTGATCACAGTCAACCACATCTATTTTACAATAGCATCCCCTGATCACAGTCAACCACATATATTTTACAATAGCATCCCCTGATCACAGTCAACCACATCTATTTTACAATAGCATCGCCTGATCACAGTCAACCACATCTATTTTACAATAGCATCCCCTGATCACAGTCAACCACATCTATTTTACAATAGCATCCCCTGATCACAGTCAACCACATCTATTTTACAATAGCATCCCCTGATCACAGTCAACCACATATATTTTATAGCAGGCTCCCCTGATCACAGTCAACCACATATATTTTATAGTAGACTGCCCTGATCACAGTCAACCACATATATTTTACAGTAGCATCCCCTGATCACAGTCAACCACATATATTTTATAGTAGACTCCCCTGATCACAGTCAACCACATATATTTTACAGTAGCATCCCCTGATCACAGTCAACCACACCTATTTTATAGTAGACTTCCCTGATCACAGTCAACCACATATATTTTATAGTAGGCACCCCTGATCACAGTCAACCACATATATTTTACAATAGCATCCCCTGATCACAGTCAACCACATATATTTTATAGTAGGCTCCCCTGATCACAGTCAACCACATATATTTTACAGTAGCATCCCCTGATCACAGTCAACCACATATATTTTATAGTAGGCTCCCCTGATCACAGTCAACCACATATATTTTACAGTAGCATCCCCTGATCACAGTCAACCACATCTATTTTATAGTAGACTCCCTGATCACAGTCAACCGCATATATTTTATAGTAGGCTCCCCTGATCACAGTCAACCACATATATTTTACAGTAGACTCCCCTGATCACAGTCAACCACATGTATTTTACAATAGCATCCCCTGATCACAGTCAACCACATATATTTTACAGTAGACTCCCCTGATCACAGTCAACCACATATATTTTACAGTAGCATCCCCTGATCACAGTCAACCACATATATTTTACAATAGCATCCCCTGATCACAGTCAACCACATATATTTTATAGTAGACTTCCCTGATCACAGTCAACCACACATATTTTATAGTAGGCTCCCTGATCACAGTCAACCACATATATTTTACAATAGCATCCCCTGATCACAGTCAACCACATCTATTTTACAATAGCATCCCCTGATCACAGTCAACCACATATATTTTACAATAGCATCCCCTGATCACAGTCAACCACATATATTTTATAGTAGACTGCCCTGATCACAGTCAACCACATATATTTTACAGTAGCATCCCCTGATCACAGTCAACCACATATATTTTATAGTAAGCTCCCCTGATCACAGTCAACCACATATATTTTACAATAGCATCCCCTGATCACAGTCAACCACATATATTTAACAAAAGCATCCCCTGATCACAGTCAACCACATATATTTTATTGTAGACTCCCCTGATCACAGTCAACCACATATATTTTATAGTAAGCTCCCCTGATCACAGTCAACCACATATATTTTACAGTAGCATCCCCTGATCACAGTCAACCACACCTATTTTATAGTAGACTTCCCTGATCACAGTCAACCACATATATTTTATAGTAGGCTCCCCTGATCACAGTCAACCACATATATTTTACAGTAGCATCCCCTGATCACAGTCAACCACACCTATTTTATAGTAGACTTCCCTGATCACAGTCAACCACATATATTTTATAGTAGGCTCCGCTGATCACAGTCAACCACATATATTTTACAATAGCATCCCCTGATCACAGTCAACCACATCTATTTTACAATAGCATCCCCTGATCACAGTCAACCACATATATTTTATAGTAGACTGCCCTGATCACAGTCAACCACATATATTTTACAGTAGCATCCCCTGATCACAGTCAACCACATATATTTTATAGTAGGCTCCCCTGATCACAGTCAACCACATATATTTTACAGTAGCATCCCCTGATCACAGTCAACCGCATATATTTTATAGTAGGCTCCCCTGATCACAGTCAACCACATATATTTTACAATAGCATCCCCTGATCACAGTCAACCACATATATTTTATAGTAAACTTCCCTGATCACAGTCAACCACACATATTTTATAGTAGGCTCCCCTGATCACAGTCAACCACATATATTTTACAATAGCATCCCCTGATCACAGTCAACCACATATATTTTACAATAGCATCCCCTGATCACAGTCAACCACATATATTTTATAGTAGACTCCCCTGATCACAGTCAACCACATATATTTTATAGTAGCATCCCCTGATCACAGTCAACCACATATATTTTACAGTAGCATCCCCTGATCACAGTCAACCACATATATTTTATAGTAGGCTCCCCTGATCACAGTCAACCACATATATTTTACAGTAGCATCCCCTGATCACAGTCAACCGCATATATTTTATAGTAGGCTCCCCTGATCACAGTCAACCACATATATTTTACAATAGCATCCCCTGATCACAGTCAACCACATATATTTTATAGTAAACTTCCCTGATCACAGTCAACCACACATATTTTATAGTAGGCTCCCCTGATCACAGTCAACCACATATATTTTACAATAGCATCCCCTGATCACAGTCAACCACATATATTTTACAATAGCATCCCCTGATCACAGTCAACCACATATATTTTATAGTAGACTCCCCTGATCACAGTCAACCACATATATTTTATAGTAGCATCCCCTGATCACAGTCAACCACATATATTTTACAGTAGCATCCCCTGATCACAGTCAACCACATATATTTTATAGTAGACTGCCCTGATCACAGTCAACCACATATATTTTACAGTAGCATCCCCTGATCACAGTCAACCACATATATTTTATAGTAGGCTCCCCTGATCACAGTCAACCACATATATTTTACAGTAGCATCCCCTGATCACAGTCAACCACGTATATTTTACAGTAGCATCCCCTGATCACAGTCAACCACACATATTTTATATTAGACTCCCCTGATCACAGTCAACCACATATATTTTACAGTAGCATCCCCTGATCACAGTCAACCACATCTATTTTATAGTAGACTTCCCTGATCACAGTCAACCACATATATTTTATAGTAGGCTCCCCTGATCACAGTCAACCACATATATTTTACAATAGCATCCCCTGATCACAGTCAACCACATCTATTTTACAATAGCATCCCCTGATCACAGTCAACCACATATATTTTATAGTAGACTCCCCTGATCACAGTCAACCACATATATTTTACAGTAGCATCCCCTGATCACAGTCAACCACATATATTTTATAGTAGCATCCCCTGATCACAGTCACCCACATATATTTTATAGTAGACTCCCTGATCACAGTCAACCACATATATTCTACAGTAGCATCCCCTGATCACAGTCAACCACATCTATGTTACAGTAGACTCCCCTGATCACAGTCAACCACATATATTTTGTAGTAGACTTCCCTGATCACAGTCAACCACATATATTTTATAGTAGACTCCCCTGATCACAGTCAACCACATATATTTTATAGTAGACTTCCCTGATCACAGTCAACCACATATATTTTACAGTAGCATCCCCTGATCACAGTCAACCACACCTATTTTATAGTAGACTTCCCTGATCACAGTCAACCACATATATTTTATAGTAGGCACCCCTGATCACAGTCAACCACATATATTTTACAATAGCATCCCCTGATCACAGTCAACCACATATATTTTATAGTAGGCTCCCCTGATCACAGTCAACCACATATATTTTATAGTAGGCTCCCCTGATCACAGTCAACCACATATATTTTACAGTAGCATCCCCTGATCACAGTCAACCACATCTATTTTATAGTAGACTCCCCTGATCACAGTCAACCGCATATATTTTATAGTAGGCTCCCTGATCACAGTCAACCACATATATTTTACAGTAGACTCCCCTGATCACAGTCAACCACATATATTTTACAATAGCATCCCCTGATCACAGTCAACCACATATATTTTATAGTAGACTCCCCTGATCACAGTCAACCACATATATTTTATAGTAGGCTCCCCTGATCACAGTCAACCACATATATTTTATAGTAGACTCCCCTGATCACAGTCAACCACATCTATTTTACAGTAGCATCCCCTGATCACAGTCAACCACATATATTTTACAATAGCATCCCCTGATCACAGTCAACCACATATATTTTATAGTAGACTTCCCTGATCACAGTCAACCACACATATTTTATAGTAGGCTCCCTGATCACAGTCAACCACATATATTTTACAATAGCATCCCCTGATCACAGTCAACCACATCTATTTTACAATAGCATCCCCTGATCACAGTCAACCACATATATTTTACAGTAGACTCCCCTGATCACAGTCAACCACATATATTTTACAATAGCATCCCCTGATCACAGTCAACCACATATATTTTATAGTAGACTCCCCTGATCACAGTCAACCACATATATTTTATAGTAGGCTCCCCTGATCACAGTCAACCACATATATTTTATAGTAGACTCCCCTGATCACAGTCAACCACATCTATTTTACAGTAGCATCCCCTGATCACAGTCAACCACATATATTTTACAATAGCATCCCCTGATCACAGTCAACCACATATATTTTATAGTAGACTTCCCTGATCACAGTCAACCACACATATTTTATAGTAGGCTCCCCTGATCACAGTCAACCACATATATTTTACAATAGCATCCCCTGATCACAGTCAACCACATCTATTTTACAATAGCATCCCCTGATCACAGTCAACCACATATATTTTACAATAGCATCCCCTGATCACAGTCAACCACATCTATTTTACAATAGCATCGCCTGATCACAGTCAACCACATCTATTTTACAATAGCATCCCCTGATCACAGTCAACCACATCTATTTTACAATAGCATCCCCTGATCACAGTCAACCACATCTATTTTACAATAGCATCCCCTGATCACAGTCAACCACATATATTTTATAGTAGACTCCCCTGATCACAGTCAACCACATATATTTTATAGTAGGCTCCCCTGATCACAGTCAACCACATATATTTTACAATAGCATCCCCTGATCACAGTCAACCACATCTATTTTACAATAGCATCCCCTGATCACAGACAACCACATATATTTTATAGTAGACTCCCCTGATCACAGTCAACCACATATATTTTACAGTAGCATCCCCTGATCACAGTCAACCACATATATTTTATAGTAGCATCCCCTGATCACAGTCACCCACATATATTTTATAGTAGACTCCCCTGATCACAGTCAACCACATATATTCTACAGTAGCATCCCCTGATCACAGTCAACCACATCTATGTTACAGTAGACTCCCCTGATCACAGTCAACCACATATATTTTGTAGTAGACTTCCCTGATCACAGTCAACCACACCTATTTTATAGTAGACTTCCCTGATCACAGTCAACCACATATATTTTATAGTAGGCACCCCTGATCACAGTCAACCACATATATTTTATAGTAGACTTCCCTGATCACAGTCAACCACATATATTTTACAGTAGCATCCCCTGATCACAGTCAACCACACCTATTTTATAGTAGACTTCCCTGATCACAGTCAACCACATATATTTTATAGTAGGCACCCCTGATCACAGTCAACCACATATATTTTACAATAGCATCCCCTGATCACAGTCAACCACATATATTTTATAGTAGGCTCCCCTGATCACAGTCAACCACATATATTTTATAGTAGGCTCCCCTGATCACAGTCAACCACATATATTTTACAGTAGCATCCCCTGATCACAGTCAACCACATCTATTTTATAGTAGACTCCCCTGATCACAGTCAACCGCATATATTTTATAGTAGGCTCCCCTGATCACAGTCAACCACATATATTTTACAGTAGACTCCCCTGATCACAGTCAACCACATATATTTTACAATAGCATCCCCTGATCACAGTCAACCACATATATTTTATAGTAGACTCCCCTGATCACAGTCAACCACATATATTTTATAGTAGGCTCCCTGATCACAGTCAACCACATATATTTTATAGTAGACTCCCCTGATCACAGTCAACCACATCTATTTTACAGTAGCATCCCCTGATCACAGTCAACCACATATATTTTACAATAGCATCCCCTGATCACAGTCAACCACATATATTTTATAGTAGACTTCCCTGATCACAGTCAACCACACATATTTTATAGTAGGCTCCCCTGATCACAGTCAACCACATATATTTTACAATAGCATCCCCTGATCACAGTCAACCACATCTATTTTACAATAGCATCCCCTGATCACAGTCAACCACATATATTTTACAGTAGACTCCCCTGATCACAGTCAACCACATATATTTTACAATAGCATCCCCTGATCACAGTCAACCACATATATTTTATAGTAGACTCCCTGATCACAGTCAACCACATATATTTTATAGTAGGCTCCCTGATCACAGTCAACCACATATATTTTATAGTAGACTCCCCTGATCACAGTCAACCACATCTATTTTACAGTAGCATCCCCTGATCACAGTCAACCACATATATTTTACAATAGCATCCCCTGATCACAGTCAACCACATATATTTTATAGTAGACTTCCCTGATCACAGTCAACCACACATATTTTATAGTAGGCTCCCCTGATCACAGTCAACCACATATATTTTACAATAGCATCCCCTGATCACAGTCAACCACATCTATTTTACAATAGCATCCCCTGATCACAGTCAACCACATATATTTTACAATAGCATCCCCTGATCACAGTCAACCACATCTATTTTACAATAGCATCGCCTGATCACAGTCAACCACATCTATTTTACAATGGCATCCCCTGATCACAGTCAACCACATCTATTTTACAATAGCATCCCCTGATCACAGTCAACCACATCTATTTTACAATAGCATCCCCTGATCACAGTCAACCACATATATTTTATAGTAGACTCCCCTGATCACAGTCAACCACATATATTTTACAGTAGCATCCCCTGATCACAGTCAACCACATATATTTTATAGTAGCATCCCCTGATCACAGTCACCCACATATATTTTATAGTAGACTCCCCTGATCACAGTCAACCACATATATTCTACAGTAGCATCCCCTGATCACAGTCAACCACATCTATGTTACAGTAGACTCCCCTGATCACAGTCAACCACATGTATTTTGTAGTAGACTTCCCTGATCACAGTCAACCACATATATTTTATAGTAGACTCCCCTGATCACAGTCAACCACATATATTTTATAGTAGACTTCCCTGATCACAGTCAACCACATATATTTTACAGTAGCATCCCCTGATCACAGTCAACCACACCTATTTTATAGTAGACTTCCCTGATCACAGTCAACCACATATATTTTATAGTAGGCACCCCTGATCACAGTCAACCACATATATTTTACAATAGCATCCCCTGATCACAGTCAACCACATATATTTTATAGTAGGCTCCCCTGATCACAGTCAACCACATATATTTTATAGTAGGCTCCCCTGATCACAGTCAACCACATATATTTTACAGTAGCATCCCCTGATCACAGTCAACCACATCTATTTTATAGTAGACTCCCTGATCACAGTCAACCGCATATATTTTATAGTAGGCTCCCTGATCACAGTCAACCACATATATTTTACAGTAGACTCCCTGATCACAGTCAACCACATATATTTTACAATAGCATCCCCTGATCACAGTCAACCACATATATTTTATAGTAGACTCCCTGATCACAGTCAACCACATATATTTTATAGTAGGCTCCCCTGATCACAGTCAACCACATATATTTTATAGTAGACTCCCCTGATCACAGTCAACCACATCTATTTTACAGTAGCATCCCCTGATCACAGTCAACCACATATATTTTACAATAGCATCCCCTGATCACAGTCAACCACATATATTTTATAGTAGACTTCCCTGATCACAGTCAACCACACATATTTTATAGTAGGCTCCCCTGATCACAGTCAACCACATGTATTTTACAATAGCATCCCCTGATCACAGTCAACCACATCTATTTTACAATAGCATCCCCTGATCACAGTCAACCACATATATTTTACAGTAGACTCCCCTGATCACAGTCAACCACATATATTTTACAATAGCATCCCCTGATCACAGTCAACCACATATATTTTATAGTAGACTCCCTGATCACAGTCAACCACATATATTTTATAGTAGGCTCCCCTGATCACAGTCAACCACATATATTTTATAGTAGACTCCCCTGATCACAGTCAACCACATCTATTTTACAGTAGCATCCCCTGATCACAGTCAACCACATATATTTTACAATAGCATCCCCTGATCACAGTCAACCACATATATTTTATAGTAGACTTCCCTGATCACAGTCAACCACACATATTTTATAGTAGGCTCCCCTGATCACAGTCAACCACATATATTTTACAATAGCATCCCCTGATCACAGTCAACCACATCTATTTTACAATAGCATCCCCTGATCACAGTCAACCACATATATTTTACAATAGCATCCCCTGATCACAGTCAACCACATCTGTTTTACAATAGCATCGCCTGATCACAGTCAACCACATCTATTTTACAATAGCATCCCCTGATCACAGTCAACCACATCTATTTTACAATAGCATCCCCTGATCACAGTCAACCACATCTATTTTACAATAGCATCCCCTGATCACAGTCAACCACATATATTTTATAGTAGACTCCCCTGATCACAGTCAACCACATATATTTTACAGTAGCATCCCCTGATCACAGTCAACCACATATATTTTATAGTAGCATCCCCTGATCACAGTCACCCACATATATTTTATAGTAGACTCCCCTGATCACAGTCAACCACATATATTCTACAGTAGCATCCCCTGATCACAGTCAACCACATCTATGTTACAGTAGACTCCCCTGATCACAGTCAACCACATATATTTTGTAGTAGACTTCCCTGATCACAGTCAACCACATATATTTTATAGTAGACTCCCCTGATCACAGTCAACCACATATATTTTATAGTAGACTTCCCTGATCACAGTCAACCACATATATTTTACAGTAGCATCCCCTGATCACAGTCAACCACACCTATTTTATAGTAGACTTCCCTGATCACAGTCAACCACATATATTTTATAGTAGGCACCCCTGATCACAGTCAACCACATATATTTTACAATAGCATCCCCTGATCACAGTCAACCACATATATTTTATAGTAGGCTCCCCTGATCACAGTCAACCACATATATTTTATAGTAGGCTCCCCTGATCACAGTCAACCACATATATTTTATAGTAGGCTCCCCTGATCACAGTCAACCACATATATTTTACAATAGCATCCCCTGATCACAGTCAACCACATCTATTTTACAATAGCATCCCCTGATCACAGTCAACCACATATATTTTATAGTAGACTGCCCTGATCACAGTCAACCACATATATTTTACAGTAGCATCCCCTGATCACAGTCAACCACATATATTTTATAGTAGGCTCCCCTGATCACAGTCAACCACATATATTTTACAGTAGCATCCCCTGATCACAGTCAACCACATCTATTTTATAGTAGACTCCCCTGATCACAGTCAACCGCATATATTTTATAGTAGGCTCCCTGATCACAGTCAACCACATATATTTTACAGTAGACTCCCCTGATCACAGTCAACCACATATATTTTACAATAGCATCCCCTGATCACAGTCAACCACATATATTTTATAGTAGACTCCCCTGATCACAGTCAACCACATATATTTTATAGTAGGCTCCCCTGATCACAGTCAACCACATATATTTTATAGTAGACTCCCTGATCACAGTCAACCACATCTATTTTACAGTAGCATCCCCTGATCACAGTCAACCACATATATTTTACAATAGCATCCCCTGATCACAGTCAACCACATATATTTTATAGTAGACTTCCCTGATCACAGTCAACCACACATATTTTATAGTAGGCTCCCCTGATCACAGTCAACCACATATATTTTACAATAGCATCCCCTGATCACAGTCAACCACATCTATTTTACAATAGCATCCCCTGATCACAGTCAACCACATATATTTTACAGTAGACTCCCCTGATCACAGTCAACCACATATATTTTACAATAGCATCCCCTGATCACAGTCAACCACATATATTTTATAGTAGACTCCCCTGATCACAGTCAACCACATATATTTTATAGTAGGCTCCCTGATCACAGTCAACCACATATATTTTATAGTAGACTCCCCTGATCACAGTCAACCACATCTATTTTACAGTAGCATCCCCTGATCACAGTCAACCACATATATTTTACAATAGCATCCCCTGATCACAGTCAACCACATATATTTTATAGTAGACTTCCCTGATCACAGTCAACCACACATATTTTATAGTAGGCTCCCCTGATCACAGTCAACCACATATATTTTACAATAGCATCCCCTGATCACAGTCAACCACATCTATTTTACAATAGCATCCCCTGATCACAGTCAACCACATATATTTTACAGTAGACTCCCCTGATCACAGTCAACCACATATATTTTACAATAGCATCCCCTGATCACAGTCAACCACATATATTTTATAGTAGACTCCCTGATCACAGTCAACCACATATATTTTATAGTAGGCTCCCCTGATCACAGTCAACCACATATATTTTATAGTAGACTCCCCTGATCACAGTCAACCACATCTATTTTACAGTAGCATCCCCTGATCACAGTCAACCACATATATTTTACAATAGCATCCCCTGATCACAGTCAACCACATATATTTTATAGTAGACTTCCCTGATCACAGTCAACCACACATATTTTATAGTAGGCTCCCCTGATCACAGTCAACCACATATATTTTACAATAGCATCCCCTGATCACAGTCAACCACATCTATTTTACAATAGCATCCCCTGATCACAGTCAACCACATATATTTTACAATAGCATCCCCTGATCACAGTCAACCACATCTATTTTACAATAGCATCGCCTGATCACAGTCAACCACATCTATTTTACAATAGCATCCCCTGATCACAGTCAACCACATCTATTTTACAATAGCATCCCCTGATCACAGTCAACCACATATATTTTACAATAGCATCCCCTGACCACAGTCAACCACATATATTTTATAGTAGCATCCCCTGATCACAGTCAACCACATATATTTTACAGTAGCATCCCCTGATCACAGTCAACCACATATATTTTATAGTAGACTGCCCTGATCACAGTCAACCACATATATTTTACAGTAGCATCCCCTGATCACAGTCAACCACATATATTTTATAGTAGGCTCCCTGATCACAGTCAACCACATATATTTTACAGTAGCATCCCCTGATCACAGTCAACCACATATATTTTACAGTAGCATCCCCTGATCACAGTCAACCACACATATTTTATATTAGACTCCCCTGATCACAGTCAACCACATATATTTTACAGTAGCATCCCCTGATCACAGTCAACCACATCTATTTTATAGTAGACTTCCCTGATCACAGTCAACCACATATATTTTATAGTAGGCTCCCCTGATCACAGTCAACCACATATATTTTACAATAGCATCCCCTGATCACAGTCAACCACATCTATTTTACAATAGCATCCCCTGATCACAGTCAACCACATATATTTTATAGTAGACTCCCCTGATCACAGTCAACCACATATATTTTACAGTAGCATCCCCTGATCACAGTCAACCACATATATTTTATAGTAGCATCCCCTGATCACAGTCAACCACATATATTTTATAGTAGACTCCCCTGATCACAGTCAACCACATATATTCTACAGTAGCATCCCCTGATCACAGTCAACCACATCTATGTTACAGTAGACTCCCCTGATCACAGTCAACCACATATATTTTGTAGTAGACTTCCCTGATCACAGTCAACCACATATATTTTATAGTAGACTCCCTGATCACAGTCAACCACATATATTTTACAGTAGCATCCCCTGATCACAGTCAACCACATATATTTTACAGTAGCATCCCCTGATCACAGTCAACCACATCTATTTTATAGTAGACTCCCCTGATCACAGTCAACCGCATATATTTTATAGTAGGCTCCCCTGATCACAGTCAACCACATATATTTTACAGTAGACTCCCTGATCACAGTCAACCACATATATTTTACAATAGCATCCCCTGATCACAGTCAACCACATATATTTTATAGTAGACTCCCCTGATCACAGTCAACCACATATATTTTATAGTAGGCTCCTCTGATCACAGTCAACCACATATATTTTATAGTAGACTCCCCTGATCACAGTCAACCACATCTATTTTACAGTAGCATCCCCTGATCACAGTCAACCACATATATTTTACAATAGCATCCCCTGATCACAGTCAACCACATATATTTTAAAGTAGACTTCCCTGATCACAGTCAACCACACATATTTTATAGTAGGCTCCCTTGATCACAGTCAACCACATATATTTTACAATAGCATCCCCTGATCACAGTCAACCACATATATTTTACAATAGCATCCCCTGATCACAGTCAACCACATCTATTTTACAATAGCATCGCCTGATCACAGTCAACCACATCTATTTTACAATAGCATCCCCTGATCACAGTCAACCACATCTATTTTACAATAGCATCCCCTGATCACAGTCAACCACATATATTTTACAATAGCATCCCCTGATCACAGTCAACCACATATATTTTATAGTAGACTGCCCTGATCACAGTCAACCACATATATTTTACAGTAGCATCCCCTGATCACAGTCAACCACATATAAATAATAATATAATAATAATATATCCCATTTAGCAGACGCTTTTGTCCAAAGCGACTTACAAGTCGGCTGGGGCCACTACTTTTACATATGGGTGGCCCTAGCGGGAATCGAACCCACGACGCTTGGCGTTGCAAGCGCCATGCTCTACCGACTGAGCCACACAGGACCACACAGGACACACAGGACCACACAGGACATATATTTTATAGTAGGCTCCCCTGATCACAGTCAACCACATATATTTTATAGTAAGCTCCCCTGATCACAGTCAACCACATATATTTTACAATAGCATCCCCTGATCACAGTCAACCACATATATTTAACAAAAGCATCCCCTGATCACAGTCAACCACATATATTTTATTGTAGACTCCCCTGATCACAGTCAACCACATATATTTTATAGTAAGCTCCCCTGATCACAGTCAACCACATATATTTTACAGTAGCATCCCCTGATCACAGTCAACCACACCTATTTTATAGTAGACTTCCCTGATCACAGTCAACCACATATATTTTATAGTAGGCTCCCCTGATCACAGTCAAGCACATATATTTTACAATAGCATCCCCTGATCACAGTCAACCACATCCATTTTACAATAGCATCCCCTGATCACAGTCAACCACATATATTTTATAGTAGACTGCCCTGATCACAGTCAACCACATATATTTTACAGTAGCATCCCCTGATCACAGTCAACCACATATATTTTATAGTAGGCTCCCCTGATCACAGTCAACCACATATATTTTACAGTAGCATCCCCTGATCACAGTCAACCACATCTATTTTATAGTGGACTCCCTGATCACAGTCAACCACATCTATTTTATAGTAGACTCCCCTGATCACAGTCAACCGCATATATTTTATAGTAGGCTCCCCTGATCACAGTCAACCACATATATTTTACAGTAGACTCCCCTGATCACAGTCAACCACATATATTTTACAATAGCATCCCCTGATCACAGTCAACCACATATATTTTATAGTAGACTCCCCTGATCACAGTCAACCACATATATTTTATAGTAGGCTCCCCTGATCACAGTCAACCACATATATTTTATAGTAGACTCCCCTGATCACAGTCAACCACATCTATTTTACAGTAGCATCCCCTGATCACAGTCAACCACATATATTTTACAATAGCATCCCCTGATCACAGTCAACCACATATATTTTATAGTAGACTTCCCTGATCACAGTCAACCACACATATTTTATAGTAGGCTCCCCTGATCACAGTCAACCACATATATTTTACAATAGCATCCCCTGATCACAGTCAACCACATCTATTTTACAATAGCATCCCCTGATCACAGTCAACCACATATATTTTACAGTAGACTCCCTGATCACAGTCAACCACATATATTTTACAATAGCATCCCCTGATCACAGTCAACCACATATATTTTATAGTAGACTCCCCTGATCACAGTCAACCACATATATTTTATAGTAGGCTCCCTGATCACAGTCAACCACATATATTTTATAGTAGACTTCCCTGATCACAGTCAACCACACATATTTTATAGTAGGCTCCCCTGATCACAGTCAACCACATATATTTTACAATAGCATCCCCTGATCACAGTCAACCACATATATTTTACAATAGCATCCCCTGATCACAGTCAACCACATCTATTTTACAATAGCATCGCCTGATCACAGTCAACCACATCTATTTTACAATAGCATCCCCTGATCACAGTCAACCACATCTATTTTACAATAGCATCCCCTGATCACAGTCAACCACATATATTTTACAATAGCATCCCCTGATCACAGTCAACCACATATATTTTATAGTAGACTGCCCTGATCACAGTCAACCACATATATTTTACAGTAGCATCCCCTGATCACAGTCAACCACATATATTTTATAGTAGGCTCCCTGATCACAGTCAACCACATATATTTTATAGTAAGCTCCCCTGATCACAGTCAACCACATATATTTTACAATAGCATCCCCTGATCACAGTCAACCACATATATTTAACAAAAGCATCCCCTGATCACAGTCAACCACATATATTTTATTGTAGACTCCCCTGATCACAGTCAACCACATATATTTTATAGTAAGCTCCCCTGATCACAGTCAACCACATATATTTTACAGTAGCATCCCCTGATCACAGTCAACCACACCTATTTTATAGTAGACTTCCCTGATCACAGTCAACCACATATATTTTATAGTAGGCTCCCCTGATCACAGTCAAGCACATATATTTTACAATAGCATCCCCTGATCACAGTCAACCACATCTATTTTACAATAGCATCCCCTGATCACAGTCAACCACATATATTTTATAGTAGACTGCCCTGATCACAGTCAACCACATATATTTTACAGTAGCATCCCCTGATCACAGTCAACCACATATATTTTATAGTAGGCTCCCCTTGACACAGTCAACCACATATATTTTACAGTAGCATCCCCTGATCACAGTCAACCACATCTATTTTATAGTGGACTCCCCTGATCACAGTCAACCACATCTATTTTATAGTAGACTCCCCTGATCACAGTCAACCGCATATATTTTATAGTAGGCTCCCCTGATCACAGTCAACCACATATATTTTACAGTAGACTCCCCTGATCACAGTCAACCACATATATTTTACAATAGCATCCCTGATCACAGTCAACCACATATATTTTATAGTAGACTCCCCTGATCACAGTCAACCACATATATTTTATAGTAGGCTCCCCTGATCACAGTCAACCACATATATTTTATAGTAGACTCCCTGATCACAGTCAACCACATCTATTTTACAGTAGCATCCCCTGATCACAGTCAACCACATATATTTTACAATAGCATCCCCTGATCACAGTCAACCACATATATTTTATAGTAGACTTCCCTGATCACAGTCAACCACACATATTTTATAGTAGGCTCCCCTGATCACAGTCAACCACATATATTTTACAATAGCATCCCCTGATCACAGTCAACCACATCTATTTTACAATAGCATCCCCTGATCACAGTCAACCACATATATTTTACAGTAGACTCCCCTGATCACAGTCAACCACATATATTTTACAATAGCATCCCCTGATCACAGTCAACCACATATATTTTATAGTAGACTCCCCTGATCACAGTCAACCACATATATTTTATAGTAGGCTCCCCTGATCACAGTCAACCACATATATTTTATAGTAGACTTCCCTGATCACAGTCAACCACACATATTTTATAGTAGGCTCCCCTGATCACAGTCAACCACATATATTTTACAATAGCATCCCCTGATCACAGTCAACCACATATATTTTACAATAGCATCCCCTGATCACAGTCAACCACATCTATTTTACAATAGCATCGCCTGATCACAGTCAACCACATCTATTTTACAATAGCATCCCCTGATCACAGTCAACCACATCTATTTTACAATAGCATCCCCTGATCACAGTCAACCACATATATTTTACAATAGCATCCCCTGATCACAGTCAACCACATATATTTTATAGTAGACTGCCCTGATCACAGTCAACCACATATATTTTACAGTAGCATCCCCTGATCACAGTCAACCACATATATTTTATAGTAGGCTCCCCTGATCACAGTCAACCACATATATTTTATAGTAAGCTCCCCTGATCACAGTCAACCACATATATTTTACAATAGCATCCCCTGATCACAGTCAACCACATATATTTAACAAAAGCATCCCCTGATCACAGTCAACCACATATATTTTATTGTAGACTCCCCTGATCACAGTCAACCACATATATTTTATAGTAAGCTCCCCTGATCACAGTCAACCACATATATTTTACAGTAGCATCCCCTGATCACAGTCAACCACACCTATTTTATAGTAGACTTCCCTGATCACAGTCAACCACATATATTTTATAGTAGGCTCCCCTGATCACAGTCAAGCACATATATTTTACAATAGCATCCCCTGATCACAGTCAACCACATCTATTTTACAATAGCATCCCCTGATCACAGTCAACCACATATATTTTATAGTAGACTGCCCTGATCACAGTCAACCACATATATTTTACAGTAGCATCCCCTGATCACAGTCAACCACATATATTTTATAGTAGGCTCCCCTGATCACAGTCAACCACATATATTTTACAGTAGCATCCCCTGATCACAGTCAACCACATCTATTTTATAGTGGACTCCCCTGATCACAGTCAACCACATCTATTTTATAGTAGACTCCCTGATCACAGTCAACCGCATATATTTTATAGTAGGCTCCCCTGATCACAGTCAACCACATATATTTTACAGTAGACTCCCCTGATCACAGTCAACCACATATATTTTACAATAGCATCCCCTGATCACAGTCAACCACATATATTTTATAGTAGACTCCCCTGATCACAGTCAACCACATATATTTTATAGTAGGCTCCCCTGATCACAGTCAACCACATATATTTTATAGTAGACTCCCTGATCACAGTCAACCACATCTATTTTACAGTAGCATCCCCTGATCACAGTCAACCACATATATTTTACAATAGCATCCCCTGATCACAGTCAACCACATATATTTTATAGTAGACTTCCCTGATCACAGTCAACCACACATATTTTATAGTAGGCTCCCCTGATCACAGTCAACCACATATATTTTACAATAGCATCCCCTGATCACAGTCAACCACATCTATTTTACAATAGCATCCCCTGATCACAGTCAACCACATATATTTTACAGTAGACTCCCCTGATCACAGTCAACCACATATATTTTACAATAGCATCCCCTGATCACAGTCAACCACATATATTTTATAGTAGACTCCCCTGATCACAGTCAACCACATATATTTTATAGTAGGCTCCCCTGATCACAGTCAACCACATATATTTTATAGTAGACTCCCCTGATCACAGTCAACCACATCTATTTTACAGTAGCATCCCCTGATCACAGTCAACCACATATATTTTACAATAGCATCCCCTGATCACAGTCAACCACATATATTTTATAGTAGACTTCCCTGATCACAGTCAACCACACATATTTTATAGTAGGCTCCCCTGATCACAGTCAACCACATATATTTTACAATAGCATCCCCTGATCACAGTCAACCACATCTATTTTACAATAGCATCCCCTGATCACAGTCAACCACATATATTTTACAATAGCATCCCCTGATCACAGTCAACCACATCTATTTTACAATAGCATCGCCTGATCACAGTCAACCACATCTATTTTACAATAGCATCCCCTGATCACAGTCAACCACATCTATTTTACAATAGCATCCCCTGATCACAGTCAACCACATCTATTTTACAATAGCATCCCCTGATTACAGTCAACCACATATATTTTATAGTAGACTCCCCTGATCACAGTCAACCACATATATTTTACAGTAGCATCCCCTGATCACAGTCAACCACATATATTTTATAGTAGGCTCCCCTGATCACAGTCAACCACATATATTTTACAGTAGCATCCCCTGATCACAGTCAACCACATCTATTTTATAGTAGACTCCCCTGATCACAGTCAACCGCATATATTTTATAGTAGGCTCCCCTGATCACAGTCAACCACATATATTTTACAGTAGACTCCCCTGATCACAGTCAACCACATATATTTTACAATAGCATCCCCTGATCACAGTCAACCACATATATTTTATAGTAGACTCCCCTGATCACAGTCAACCACATATATTTTATAGTAGGCTCCCCTGATCACAGTCAACCACATATATTTTATAGTAGACTCCCCTGATCACAGTCAACCACATCTATTTTACAGTAGCATCCCCTGATCACAGTCAACCACATATATTTTACAATAGCATCCCCTGATCACAGTCAACCACATATATTTTATAGTAGACTTCCCTGATCACAGTCAACCACACATATTTTATAGTAGGCTCCCCTGATCACAGTCAACCACATATATTTTACAATAGCATCCCCTGATCACAGTCAACCACATCTATTTTACAATAGCATCCCCTGATCACAGTCAACCACATATATTTTACAGTAGACTCCCCTGATCACAGTCAACCACATATATTTTACAATAGCATCCCCTGATCACAGTCAACCACATATATTTTATAGTAGACTCCCTGATCACAGTCAACCACATATATTTTATAGTAGGCTCCCCTGATCACAGTCAACCACATATATTTTATAGTAGACTCCCCTGATCACAGTCAACCACATCTATTTTACAGTAGCATCCCCTGATCACAGTCAACCACATATATTTTACAATAGCATCCCCTGATCACAGTCAACCACATATATTTTATAGTAGACTTCCCTGATCACAGTCAACCACACATATTTTATAGTAGGCTCCCTGATCACAGTCAACCACATATATTTTACAATAGCATCCCCTGATCACAGTCAACCACATCTATTTTACAATAGCATCCCCTGATCACAGTCAACCACATATATTTTACAATAGCATCCCCTGATCACAGTCAACCACATCTATTTTACAATAGCATCGCCTGATCACAGTCAACCACATCTATTTTACAATAGCATCCCCTGATCACAGTCAACCACATATATTTTATAGTAGACTCCCCTGATCACAGTCAACCGCATATATTTTATAGTAGGCTCCCCTGATCACAGTCAACCACATATATTTTACAGTAGACTCCCCTGATCACAGTCAACCACATATATTTTACAATAGCATCCCCTGATCACAGTCAACCACATATATTTTATAGTAGACTCCCCTGATCACAGTCAACCACATATATTTTATAGTAGGCTCCCCTGATCACAGTCAACCACATATATTTTATAGTAGACTCCCCTGATCACAGTCAACCACATCTATTTTACAATAGCATCCCCTGATCACAGTCAACCACATATATTTTACAGTAGACTCCCCTGATCACAGTCAACCACATATATTTTACAATAGCATCCCCTGATCACAGTCAACCACATATATTTTATAGTAGACTCCCTGATCACAGTCAACCACATATATTTTATAGTAGGCTCCCCTGATCACAGTCAACCACATATATTTTATAGTAGACTCCCTGATCACAGTCAACCACATCTATTTTACAGTAGCATCCCCTGATCACAGTCAACCACATATATTTTACAATAGCATCCCCTGATCACAGTCAACCACATATATTTTATAGTAGACTTCCCTGATCACAGTCAACCACACATATTTTATAGTAGGCTCCCCTGATCACAGTCAACCACATATATTTTACAATAGCATCCCCTGATCACAGTCAACCACATCTATTTTACAATAGCATCCCCTGATCACAGTCAACCACATATATTTTACAATAGCATCCCCTGATCACAGTCAACCACATCTATTTTACAATAGCATCGCCTGATCACAGTCAACCACATCTATTTTACAATAGCATCCCCTGATCACAGTCAACCACATCTATTTTACAATAGCATCCCCTGATCACAGTCAACCACATATATTTTACAATAGCATCCCCTGATCACAGTCAACCACATATATTTTATAGTAGCATCCCCTGATCACAGTCAACCACATATATTTTACAGTAGCATCCCCTGATCACAGTCAACCACATATATTTTATAGTAGACTGCCCTGATCACAGTCAACCACATATATTTTACAGTAGCATCCCCTGATCACAGTCAACCACATATATTTTATAGTAGGCTCCCCTGATCACAGTCAACCACATATATTTTACAGTAGCATCCCCTGATCACAGTCAACCACATATATTTTACAGTAGCATCCCCTGATCACAGTCAACCACACATATTTTATATTAGACTCCCCTGATCACAGTCAACCACATATATTTTACAGTAGCATCCCCTGATCACAGTCAACCACATCTATTTTATAGTAGACTTCCCTGATCACAGTCAACCACATATATTTTATAGTAGGCTCCCCTGATCACAGTCAACCACATATATTTTACAATAGCATCCCCTGATCACAGTCAACCACATCTATTTTACAATAGCATCCCCTGATCACAGTCAACCACATATATTTTATAGTAGACTCCCCTGATCACAGTCAACCACATATATTTTACAGTAGCATCCCCTGATCACAGTCAACCACATATATTTTATAGTAGCATCCCCTGATCACAGTCAACCACATATATTTTATAGTAGACTCCCCTGATCACAGTCAACCACATATATTCTACAGTAGCATCCCCTGATCACAGTCAACCACATCTATGTTACAGTAGACTCCCCTGATCACAGTCAACCACATATATTTTGTAGTAGACTTCCCTGATCACAGTCAACCACATATATTTTATAGTAGACTCCCCTGATCACAGTCAACCACATATATTTTACAGTAGCATCCCCTGATCACAGTCAACCACATATATTTTACAGTAGCATCCCCTGATCACAGTCAACCACATCTATTTTATAGTAGACTCCCCTGATCACAGTCAACCGCATATATTTTATAGTAGGCTCCCCTGATCACAGTCAACCACATATATTTTACAGTAGACTCCCCTGATCACAGTCAACCACATATATTTTACAATAGCATCCCCTGATCACAGTCAACCACATATATTTTATAGTAGACTCCCCTGATCACAGTCAACCACATATATTTTATAGTAGGCTCCCCTGATCACAGTCAACCACATATATTTTATAGTAGACTCCCCTGATCACAGTCAACCACATCTATTTTACAGTAGCATCCCCTGATCACAGTCAACCACATATATTTTACAATAGCATCCCCTGATCACAGTCAACCACATATATTTTATAGTAGACTTCCCTGATCACAGTCAACCACACATATTTTATAGTAGGCTCCCTGATCACAGTCAACCACATATATTTTACAATAGCATCCCCTGATCACAGTCAACCACATATATTTTACAATAGCATCCCCTGATCACAGTCAACCACATCTATTTTACAATAGCATCGCCTGATCACAGTCAACCACATCTATTTTACAATAGCATCCCCTGATCACAGTCAACCACATCTATTTTACAATAGCATCCCCTGATCACAGTCAACCACATATATTTTACAATAGCATCCCCTGATCACAGTCAACCACATATATTTTATAGTAGACTGCCCTGATCACAGTCAACCACATATATTTTACAGTAGCATCCCCTGATCACAGTCAACCACATATATTTTATAGTAGGCTCCCCTGATCACAGTCAACCACATATATTTTATAGTAAGCTCCCCTGATCACAGTCAACCACATATATTTTACAATAGCATCCCCTGATCACAGTCAACCACATATATTTAACAAAAGCATCCCCTGATCACAGTCAACCACATATATTTTATTGTAGACTCCCCTGATCACAGTCAACCGCATATATTTTATAGTAGGCTCCCCTGATCACAGTCAACCACATATATTTTACAGTAGACTCCCCTGATCACAGTCAACCACATATATTTTACAATAGCATCCCCTGATCACAGTCAACCACATATATTTTATAGTAGACTCCCTGATCACAGTCAACCACATATATTTTATAGTAGGCTCCCCTGATCACAGTCAACCACATATATTTTATAGTAGACTCCCTGATCACAGTCAACCACATCTATTTTACAGTAGCATCCCCTGATCACAGTCAACCACATATATTTTACAATAGCATCCCCTGATCACAGTCAACCACATATATTTTATAGTAGACTTCCCTGATCACAGTCAACCACACATATTTTATAGTAGGCTCCCCTGATCACAGTCAAGCACATATATTTTACAATAGCATCCCCTGATCACAGTCAACCACATCTATTTTACAATAGCATCCCCTGATCACAGTCAACCACATATATTTTATAGTAGACTGCCCTGATCACAGTCAACCACATATATTTTACAATAGCATCCCCTGATCACAGTCAACCACATCTATTTTACAATAGCATCCCCTGATCACAGTCAACCACATATATTTTACAATAGCATCCCCTGATCACAGTCAACCACATATATTTTATAGTAGACTGCCCTGATCACAGTCAACCACATATATTTTACAGTAGCATCCCCTGATCACAGTCAACCACATATATTTTATAGTAGGCTCCCCTGATCACAGTCAACCACATATATTTTATAGTAAGCTCCCCTGATCACAGTCAACCACATATATTTTACAATAGCATCCCCTGATCACAGTCAACCACATATATTTAACAAAAGCATCCCCTGATCACAGTCAACCACATATATTTTATTGTAGACTCCCCTGATCACAGTCAACCACATATATTTTATAGTAAGCTCCCCTGATCACAGTCAACCACATATATTTTACAGTAGCATCCCCTGATCACAGTCAACCACACCTATTTTATAGTAGACCTCCCTGATCACAGTCAACCACATATATTTTATAGTAGGCTCCCCTGATCACAGTCAAGCACATATATTTTACAATAGCATCCCCTGATCACAGTCAACCACATCTATTTTACAATAGCATCCCCTGATCACAGTCAACCACATATATTTTATAGTAGACTGCCCTGATCACAGTCAACCACATATATTTTACAGTAGCATCCCCTGATCACAGTCAACCACATATATTTTATAGTAGGCTCCCCTGGACACAGTCAACCACATATATTTTACAGTAGCATCCCCTGATCACAGTCAACCACATCTATTTTATAGTGGACTCCCCTGATCACAGTCAACCACATCTATTTTATAGTAGACTCCCCTGATCACAGTCAACCGCATATATTTTATAGTAGGCTCCCTGATCACAGTCAACCACATATATTTTACAGTAGACTCCCCTGATCACAGTCAACCACATATATTTTACAATAGCATCCCTGATCACAGTCAACCACATATATTTTATAGTAGACTCCCCTGATCACAGTCAACCACATATATTTTATAGTAGGCTCCCTGATCACAGTCAACCACATATATTTTATAGTAGACTCCCCTGATCACAGTCAACCACATCTATTTTACAGTAGCATCCCCTGATCACAGTCAACCACATATATTTTACAATAGCATCCCCTGATCACAGTCAACCACATATATTTTATAGTAGACTTCCCTGATCACAGTCAACCACACATATTTTATAGTAGGCTCCCCTGATCACAGTCAACCACATATATTTTACAATAGCATCCCCTGATCACAGTCAACCACATCTATTTTACAATAGCATCCCCTGATCACAGTCAACCACATATATTTTACAGTAGACTCCCCTGATCACAGTCAACCACATATATTTTACAATAGCATCCCCTGATCACAGTCAACCACATATATTTTATAGTAGGCTCCCCTGATCACAGTCAACCACATATATTTTATAGTAGACTTCCCTGATCACAGTCAACCACACATATTTTATAGTAGGCTCCCCTGATCACAGTCAACCACATATATTTTACAATAGCATCCCCTGATCACAGTCAACCACATATATTTTACAATAGCATCCCCTGATCACAGTCAACCACATCTATTTTACAATAGCATCGCCTGATCACAGTCAACCACATCTATTTTACAATAGCATCCCCTGATCACAGTCAACCACATCTATTTTACAATAGCATCCCCTGATCACAGTCAACCACATATATTTTACAATAGCATCCCCTGATCACAGTCAACCACATATATTTTATAGTAGACTGCCCTGATCACAGTCAACCACATATATTTTACAGTAGCATCCCCTGATCACAGTCAACCACATATATTTTATAGTAGGCTCCCCTGATGACAGTCAACCACATATATTTTATAGTAAGCTCCCCTGATCACAGTCAACCACATATATTTTACAATAGCATCCCCTGATCACAGTCAACCACATATATTTAACAAAAGCATCCCCTGATCACAGTCAACCACATATATTTTATTGTAGACTCCCCTGATCACAGTCAACCACATATATTTTATAGTAAGCTCCCCTGATCACAGTCAACCACATATATTTTACAGTAGCATCCCCTGATCACAGTCAACCACACCTATTTTATAGTAGACTTCCCTGATCACAGTCAACCACATATATTTTATAGTAGGCTCCCTGATCACAGTCAAGCACATATATTTTACAATAGCATCCCCTGATCACAGTCAACCACATCTATTTTACAATAGCATCCCCTGATCACAGTCAACCACATATATTTTATAGTAGACTGCCCTGATCACAGTCAACCACATATATTTTACAGTAGCATCCCCTGATCACAGTCAACCACATATATTTTATAGTAGGCTCCCCTGATCACAGTCAACCACATATATTTTACAGTAGCATCCCCTGATCACAGTCAACCACATCTATTTTATAGTGGACTCCCCTGATCACAGTCAACCACATCTATTTTATAGTAGACTCCCCTGATCACAGTCAACCGCATATATTTTATAGTAGGCTCCCCTGATCACAGTCAACCACATATATTTTACAGTAGACTCCCCTGATCACAGTCAACCACATATATTTTACAATAGCATCCCCTGATCACAGTCAACCACATATATTTTATAGTAGACTCCCCTGATCACAGTCAACCACATATATTTTATAGTAGGCTCCCCTGATCACAGTCAACCACATATATTTTATAGTAGACTCCCCTGATCACAGTCAACCACATCTATTTTACAGTAGCATCCCCTGATCACAGTCAACCACATATATTTTACAATAGCATCCCCTGATCACAGTCAACCACATATATTTTATAGTAGACTTCCCTGATCACAGTCAACCACACATATTTTATAGTAGGCTCCCCTGATCACAGTCAACCACATATATTTTACAATAGCATCCCCTGATCACAGTCAACCACATCTATTTTACAATAGCATCCCCTGATCACAGTCAACCACATATATTTTATAGTAGACTCCCCTGATCACAGTCAACCACATATATTTTATAGTAGGCTCCCCTGATCACAGTCAACCACATATATTTTATAGTAGACTCCCCTGATCACAGTCAACCACATCTATTTTACAGTAGCATCCCCTGATCACAGTCAACCACATATATTTTACAATAGCATCCCCTGATCACAGTCAACCACATATATTTTATAGTAGACTTCCCTGATCACAGTCAACCACACATATTTTATAGTAGGCTCCCCTGATCACAGTCAACCACATATATTTTACAATAGCATCCCCTGATCACAGTCAACCACATCTATTTTACAATAGCATCCCCTGATCACAGTCAACCACATATATTTTACAATAGCATCCCCTGATCACAGTCAACCACATCTATTTTACAATAGCATCGCCTGATCACAGTCAACCACATCTATTTTACAATAGCATCCCCTGATCACAGTCAACCACATCTATTTTACAATAGCATCCCCTGATCACAGTCAACCACATCTATTTTACAATAGCATCCCCTGATCACAGTCAACCACATATATTTTATAGTAGACTCCCCTGATCACAGTCAACCACATATATTTTACAGTAGCATCCCCTGATCACAGTCAACCACATATATTTTATAGTAGGCTCCCCTGATCACAGTCAACCACATATATTTTACAGTAGCATCCCCTGATCACAGTCAACCACATCTATTTTATAGTAGACTCCCCTGATCACAGTCAACCGCATATATTTTATAGTAGGCTCCCTGATCACAGTCAACCACATATATTTTACAGTAGACTCCCCTGATCACAGTCAACCACATATATTTTACAATAGCATCCCCTGATCACAGTCAACCACATATATTTTACAATAGCATCCCCTGATCACAGTCAACCACATATATTTTATAGTAGACTCCCCTGATCACAGTCAACCACATATATTTTATAGTAGGCTCCCCTGATCACAGTCAACCACATATATTTTATAGTAGACTCCCCTGATCACAGTCAACCACATCTATTTTACAGTAGCATCCCCTGATCACAGTCAACCACATATATTTTACAATAGCATCCCCTGATCACAGTCAACCACATATATTTTATAGTAGACTTCCCTGATCACAGTCAACCACACATATTTTATAGTAGGCTCCCCTGATCACAGTCAACCACATATATTTTACAATAGCATCCCCTGATCACAGTCAACCACATCTATTTTACAATAGCATCCCCTGATCACAGTCAACCACATATATTTTACAATAGCATCCCCTGATCACAGTCAACCACATCTATTTTACAATAGCATCGCCTGATCACAGTCAACCACATCTATTTTACAATAGCATCCCCTGATCACAGTCAACCACATCTATTTTACAATAGCATCCCCTGATCACAGTCAACCACATCTATTTTACAATAGCATCCCCTGATCACAGTCAACCACATATATTTTATAGTAGACTCCCCTGATCACAGTCAACCACATATATTTTACAGTAGCATCCCCTGATCACAGTCAACCACATATATTTTATAGTAGGCTCCCCTGATCACAGTCAACCACATATATTTTACAGTAGCATCCCCTGATCACAGTCAACCACATCTATTTTATAGTAGACTCCCCTGATCACAGTCAACCGCATATATTTTATAGTAGGCTCCCCTGATCACAGTCAACCACATATATTTTACAGTAGACTCCCCTGATCACAGTCAACCACATATATTTTACAATAGCATCCCCTGATCACAGTCAACCACATATATTTTACAATAGCATCCCCTGATCACAGTCAACCACATATATTTTATAGTAGACTCCCCTGATCACAGTCAACCACATATATTTTATAGTAGGCTCCCCTGATCACAGTCAACCACATATATTTTATAGTAGACTCCCTGATCACAGTCAACCACATCTATTTTACAGTAGCATCCCCTGATCACAGTCAACCACATATATTTTACAATAGCATCCCCTGATCACAGTCAACCACATATATTTTATAGTAGACTTCCCTGATCACAGTCAACCACACATATTTTATAGTAGGCTCCCCTGATCACAGTCAACCACATATATTTTACAATAGCATCCCCTGATCACAGTCAACCACATCTATTTTACAATAGCATCCCCTGATCACAGTCAACCACATATATTTTACAATAGCATCCCCTGATCACAGTCAACCACATCTATTTTACAATAGCATCGCCTGATCACAGTCAACCACATCTATTTTACAATAGCATCCCCTGATCACAGTCAACCACATCTATTTTACAATAGCATCCCCTGATCACAGTCAACCACATCTATTTTACAATAGCATCCCCTGATCACAGTCAACCACATATATTTTATAGTAGACTCCCTGATCACAGTCAACCACATATATTTTACAGTAGCATCCCCTGATCACAGTCAACCACATATATTTTATAGTAGGCTCCCCTGATCACAGTCAACCACATATATTTTACAGTAGCATCCCCTGATCACAGTCAACCACATCTATTTTATAGTAGACTCCCCTGATCACAGTCAACCGCATATATTTTATAGTAGGCTCCCCTGATCACAGTCAACCACATATATTTTACAGTAGACTCCCCTGATCACAGTCAACCACATATATTTTACAATAGCATCCCCTGATCACAGTCAACCACATATATTTTACAATAGCATCCCCTGATCACAGTCAACCACATATATTTTATAGTAGGCTCCCCTGATCACAGTCAACCACATATATTTTACAATAGCATCCCCTGATCACAGTCAACCACATCTATTTTACAATAGCATCCCCTGATCACAGTCAACCACATATATTTTACAGTAGACTCCCCTGATCACAGTCAACCACATATATTTTACAATAGCATCCCCTGATCACAGTCAACCACATATATTTTATAGTAGACTCCCCTGATCACAGTCAACCACATATATTTTATAGTAGGCTCCCCTGATCACAGTCAACCACATATATTTTATAGTAGACTCCCCTGATCACAGTCAACCACATCTATTTTACAGTAGCATCCCCTGATCACAGTCAACCACATATATTTTACAATAGCATCCCCTGATCACAGTCAACCACATATATTTTATAGTAGACTTCCCTGATCACAGTCAACCACACATATTTTATAGTAGGCTCCCCTGATCACAGTCAACCACATATATTTTACAATAGCATCCCCTGATCACAGTCAACCACATCTATTTTACAATAGCATCCCCTGATCACAGTCAACCACATATATTTTACAATAGCATCCCCTGATCACAGTCAACCACATCTATTTTACAATAGCATCCCCTGATCACAGTCAACCACATATATTTTATAGTAGACTCCCCTGATCACAGTCAACCGCATATATTTTATAGTAGGCTCCCCTGATCACAGTCAACCACATATATTTTACAGTAGACTCCCCTGATCACAGTCAACCACATATATTTTACAATAGCATCCCCTGATCACAGTCAACCACATATATTTTATAGTAGACTCCCCTGATCACAGTCAACCACATATATTTTATAGTAGGCTCCCCTGATCACAGTCAACCACATATATTTTATAGTAGACTCCCCTGATCACAGTCAACCACATCTATTTTACAGTAGCATCCCCTGATCACAGTCAACCACATATATTTTACAATAGCATCCCCTGATCACAGTCAACCACATATATTTTATAGTAGACTTCCCTGATCACAGTCAACCACACATATTTTATAGTAGGCTCCCCTGATCACAGTCAACCACATATATTTTACAATAGCATCCCCTGATCACAGTCAACCACATCTATTTTACAATAGCATCCCCTGATCACAGTCAACCACATATATTTTACAGTAGACTCCCCTGATCACAGTCAACCACATATATTTTACAATAGCATCCCCTGATCACAGTCAACCACATATATTTTATAGTAGACTCCCCTGATCACAGTCAACCACATATATTTTATAGTAGGCTCCCCTGATCACAGTCAACCACATATATTTTATAGTAGACTCCCCTGATCACAGTCAACCACATCTATTTTACAGTAGCATCCCCTGATCACAGTCAACCACATATATTTTACAATAGCATCCCCTGATCACAGTCAACCACATATATTTTATAGTAGACTTCCCTGATCACAGTCAACCACACATATTTTATAGTAGGCTCCCCTGATCACAGTCAACCACATCTATTTTACAATAGCATCCCCTGATCACAGTCAACCACATCTATTTTACAATAGCATCCCCTGATCACAGTCAACCACATCTATTTTACAATAGCATCCCCTGATCACAGTCAACCACATCTATTTTACAATAGCATCGCCTGATCACAGTCAACCACATCTATTTTACAATAGCATCCCCTGATCACAGTCAACCACATCTATTTTACAATAGCATCCCCTGATCACAGTCAACCACATATATTTTACAATAGCATCCCCTGATCACAGTCAACCACATATATTTTATAGTAGCATCCCCTGATCACAGTCAACCACATATATTTTACAGTAGCATCCCCTGATCACAGTCAACCACATATATTTTATAGTAGACTGCCCTGATCACAGTCAACCACATATATTTTACAGTAGCATCCCCTGATCACAGTCAACCACATATATTTTATAGTAGGCTCCCCTGATCACAGTCAACCACATATATTTTACAGTAGCATCCCCTGATCACAGTCAACCACATATATTTTACAGTAGCATCCCCTGATCACAGTCAACCACACATATTTTATATTAGACTCCCTGATCACAGTCAACCACATATATTTTACAGTAGCATCCCCTGATCACAGTCAACCACATCTATTTTATAGTAGACTTCCCTGATCACAGTCAACCACATATATTTTATAGTAGGCTCCCTGATCACAGTCAACCACATATATTTTACAATAGCATCCCCTGATCACAGTCAACCACATCTATTTTACAATAGCATCCCCTGATCACAGTCAACCACATATATTTTATAGTAGACTCCCTGATCACAGTCAACCACATATATTTTACAGTAGCATCCCCTGATCACAGTCAACCACATATATTTTATAGTAGCATCCCCTGATCACAGTCAACCACATATATTTTATAGTAGACTCCCTGATCACAGTCAACCACATATATTCTACAGTAGCATCCCCTGATCACAGTCAACCACATCTATGTTACAGTAGACTCCCCTGATCACAGTCAACCACATATATTTTGTAGTAGACTTCCCTGATCACAGTCAACCACATATATTTTATAGTAGACTCCCCTGATCACAGTCAACCACATATATTTTACAGTAGCATCCCCTGATCACAGTCAACCACATATATTTTACAGTAGCATCCCCTGATCACAGTCAACCACATCTATTTTATAGTAGACTCCCCTGATCACAGTCAACCGCATATATTTTATAGTAGGCTCCCCTGATCACAGTCAACCACATATATTTTACAGTAGACTCCCCTGATCACAGTCAACCACATATATTTTATAGTAGGCTCCCCTGATCACAGTCAACCACATATATTTTATAGTAGACTCCCCTGATCACAGTCAACCACATCTATTTTACAGTAGCATCCCCTGATCACAGTCAACCACATATATTTTACAATAGCATCCCCTGATCACAGTCAACCACATATATTTTATAGTAGACTTCCCTGATCACAGTCAACCACACATATTTTATAGTAGGCTCCCCTGATCACAGTCAACCACATATATTTTACAATAGCATCCCCTGATCACAGTCAACCACATATATTTTACAATAGCATCCCCTGATCACAGTCAACCACATCTATTTTACAATAGCATCGCCTGATCACAGTCAACCACATCTATTTTACAATAGCATCCCCTGATCACAGTCAACCACATCTATTTTACAATAGCATCCCCTGATCACAGTCAACCACATATATTTTACAATAGCATCCCCTGATCACAGTCAACCACATATATTTTATAGTAGACTGCCCTGATCACAGTCAACCACATATATTTTACAGTAGCATCCCCTGATCACAGTCAACCACATATATTTTATAGTAGGCTCCCCTGATCACAGTCAACCACATATATTTTATAGTAAGCTCCCCTGATCACAGTCAACCACATATATTTTACAATAGCATCCCCTGATCACAGTCAACCACATATATTTAACAAAAGCATCCCCTGATCACAGTCAACCACATATATTTTATTGTAGACTCCCCTGATCACAGTCAACCACATATATTTTATAGTAAGCTCCCCTGATCACAGTCAACCACATATATTTTACAGTAGCATCCCCTGATCACAGTCAACCACACATATTTTATAGTAGACTTCCCTGATCACAGTCAACCACATATATTTTACAGTAGCATCCCCTGATCACAGTCAACCACATCTATTTTATAGTGGACTCCCCTGATCACAGTCAACCACATATATTTTACAGTAGCATCCCCTGATCACAGTCAACCGCATATATTTTATAGTAGGCTCCCCTGATCACAGTCAACCACATATATTTTACAGTAGCATCCCCTGATCACAGTCAACCACATATATTTTATAGTAGGCTCCCCTGATCACAGTCAACCACATATATTTTACAGTAGCATCCCCTGATCACAGTCAACCGCATATATTTTATAGTAGGCTCCCCTGATCACAGTCAACCGCATATATTTTACAATAGCATCCCCTGATCACAGTCAACCACATATATTTTATAGTAGACTTCCCTGATCACAGTCAACCACACATATTTTATAGTAGGCTTCCCTGATCACAGTCAACCACATATATTTTACAATAGCATCCCCTGATCACAGTCAACCACATATATTTTACAGTAGACTCCCCTGATCACAGTCAACCACATATCTTTTACAGTAGACTCCCCTGATCACAGTCAACCACATATCTTTTACAGTAGACTCCCCTGATCACAGTCAACCACATATATATTTTACAGTAGACTCCCCTGATCACAGTCAACCACATATATATTTTACAGTAGCATCCCCTGATCACAGTCAACCACATATATTTTACAATAGCATCCTCTGATCACAGTCAACCACATATTTTACAATAGCATCCCCTGATCACAGTCAACCACATATTTTACAATAGCATCCCCTGATCACAGTCAACCACATATATTTTATTGTAGACTTCCCTGATCACAGTCAACCACATATATTTTACAATAGCATCCCCTGATCACAGTCAACCACATATATTTTACTATAGCATCCCCTGATCACAGTCAACCACATATATTTTACAATAGCATCCCCTGATCACAGTCAACCACATCTATTTTATAGTAGACTCCCCTGATCAAAGTCAACAACATATATTTTACAGTAGCATCCCCTGATCACAGTCAACCACATATATTTTACAATAGCATCCCCTGATCACAGTCAACCACATATTTTACAATAGCATCCCCTGATCACAGTCAACCACATATATTTTATTGTAGACTTCCCTGATCACAGTCAACCACATATATTTTACAATAGCATCCCCTGATCACAGTCAACCACATATATTTTATAGTAGACTCCCCTGATCACAGTCAACCACATCTATTTTATAGTAGACTCCCCTGATCACAGTCAACCACATATATTTTACAGTAGCATCCCCTGATCACAGTCAACCACATATATTTTACAATAGCATCCCCTGATCACAGTCAACCACATATATTTAACAAAAGCATCCCCTGATCACAGTCAAACACATATATTTTATTGTAGACGCCCCTGATCACAGTCAACCACATATATTTTATAGTAGGCTCCCCTGATCACAGTCAACCACATATATTTTACAGTAGCATCCCCTGATCACAGTCAACCACATCTATTTTATAGTAGACTTCCCTGATCACAGTCAACCACATATATTTTATAGTAGGCTCCCCTGATCACAGTCAACCACATATATTTTACAATAACATCCCCTGATCACAGTCAACCACATCTATTTTACAATAGCATCCCCTGATCACAGTCAACCACATATATTTTATAGTAGACTCCCCTGATCACAGTCAACCACATCTATTTTACAATAACATCCCCTGATCACAGTCAACCACATATATTTTACAATAGCATCCCCTGATCACAGTCAACCACATATATTTTACAATAACATCCCCTGATCACAGTCAACCACATCTATTTTACAATAGCATCCCCTGATCACAGTCAACCACATATATTTTATAGTAGACTCCCCTGATCACAGTCAACCACATATATTTTACAGTAGCATCCCCTGATCACAGTCAACCACATATATTTTACAGTATTTGTCAATTTGTAAGTCGCTCTGGATAAGAGCGTCTGCTAAATGACTTAAATGTAAATGTAAATGTAGATAGTGAGTGAGTCAGATGAGTCCCAGTCTTTTGGTAGGGAGTCGGCCTGGGTTACTAAGAGATAGTGAGTGAGTCAGATGAGTCCCAGTCTTTTGGTAGGGAGTCGGCCTGGGTTACAAAGAGAGAGTGAGTGAGTCAGATGAGTCCCAGTCTTTTGGTAGGGAGTAGGCCTGGGTTACTAAGAGATAGTGAGTGAGTCAGATGAGTCCCAGTCTTTTGGTAGGGAGTAGGCCTGGGTTACTAAGAGATAGTGAGTGAGTCAGATGAGTCCCAGTCTTTTGGTAGGGAGTCGGCCTGGGTTACTAAGAGATAGTGAGTGAGTCAGATGAGTCCCAGTCTTTTGGTAGGGAGTAGGCCTGGGTTACTAAAAGATAGTGAGTGAGTCAGATGAGTCCCAGTCTTTTGGTAGGGAGTCGGCCTGGGTTACTAAGAGATAGTGATTGAGTCAGATGAGTCCCAGTCTTTTGGTAGGGAGTCGGCCTGGGTTACTAAGAGATAGTGAGTGAGTCAGATGAGTCCCAGTCTTTTGGTAGGGAGTAGGCCTGGGTTACTAAGAGATAGTGATTGAGTCAGATGAGTCCCAGTCTTTGGTAGGGAGTAGGCCTGGGTTACTAAGAGAGAGTGAGTGAAGAGTAAAATAATCCACTTGTTAAGCTAAAGTGCAAAATGAG
The DNA here is from genome assembly GCF_036934945.1 of Oncorhynchus masou masou. NCBI lineage: Eukaryota > Metazoa > Chordata > Actinopteri > Salmoniformes > Salmonidae > Oncorhynchus > Oncorhynchus masou. Next base: position 73,058 of record NW_027013710.1, on the reverse strand, counting down.
AACTAGACAAGATGATCATGACTCGCACGGACCTCAATTTCCACAGCCAAATTGTAAACTAACGAATATCCAAACGGATATTCAGTTAAAATACAAATCTATTCAGCTAAAATACATATCTGATTTATTTCTCAAGACTCCCTAAGCTTGTCTCAAAGTAGCACAAAAGCCTGCTGAAGTATTTGAATACACACAGGTAGGCTATTGGTTCATATGTGTTATAAATATTGGATGACTTTATTCAAACATTTGAGTATAGTGCATTTAGAACTGCCAGGAGGATAGTAGTAATGGGTGCTGCCTAGCAACCATCAAGAGCTTTAGAGTGTAGTGCATTTTGAACTGCCATGAGGATAGTAGTAATGGGTGCTGCATAGCAACCATCAAGAGCTTTAGAGTGTAGTGCGTGTAGATCTGCCAGGAGGAGGGTAGTAATGGGTGTTGCCTAGCAACCATCAAGAGCTTTAGAGTGTAGTGCATTTAGAACTGCCAGGAGGAGGGTAGTAATGGGTGTTGCCTAGCAACCATCAAGAGATTTAGAGTGTAGTGCATTTAGAACTGCCATGAGGATAGTAGTAATGGGTGCTGCCTAGCAACCATCAAGAGCTTTAGAGTGTAGTGCATTTAGAACTGCCATGAGGATAGTAGTAATGGGTGTTGCCTAGCAACCATCAAGAGATTTAGAGTGTAGTGCATTTAGAACTGCCAGGAGGAGGGTAATAATGGGTGTTGCCTAGCAACCATCACGAGATTTAGAGTGTAGTGCGTGTAGATCTGCCAGGAGGAGGGTAGTAATGGGTGCTGCCTAGCAACCATCAAGAGCTTTAGAGTGTAGTGCATTTAGAACTGCCAGGAGGAGGGTAGTAATGGGTGTTGCCTAGCAACCATCAAGAGATTTAGAGTGTAGTGCATTTAGAACTCCTATGAGGATAGTAGTAATGGGTGTTGCCTAGCCACAATCAAGAGCTTTAGAGTGTAGTGCGTGTAGATCTGCCAGGAGGAGGGTAGTAATGGGTGTTGCCTAGCAACCATCAAGAGATTTAGAGTGTAGTGCATTTAGAACTGCCAGGACGAGGGTGGTAATGGGTGTTGCCTAGCAACCATCAAGAGATTTAGAGTGTAGTGCGTGTAGATCTGCCAGGAGGAGGGTAGTAATGGGTGTTGCCTAGCAACCATCAAGAGCTTTAGAGTGTAGTGCATTTAGAACTGCCAGGAGGAGGGTAGTAATGGGTGTTGCCTAGCAACCATCAAGAGATTTAGAGTGTAGTGCATTTAGAACTGCCATGAGGATAGTAGTAATGGGTGTTGCCTAGCAACCATCAAGAGATTTAGAGTGTAGTGCATTTAGAACTGCCATGAGGATAGTAGTAATGGGTGTTGCCTAGCAACCATCAAGAGATTTAGAGTGTAGTGCATTTAGAACTGCCACAGGAGGATAATAGTAATGGGTGCTGCCTAGCAACCATCAAGAGCTTTAGAGTGTAGTGCGTGTAGATCTGCCAGGAGGAGGGTAGTAATGGGTGCTGCCTAGCAACCATCAAGAGCTTTAGAGTGTAGTGCATTTAGAACTGCCAGGAGGAGGGTAGTAATGGGTGTTGCCTAGCAACCATCAAGAGATTTAGAGTGTAGTGCATTTAGAACTCCTATGAGGATAGTAGTAATGGGTGTTGCCTAGCCACAATCAAGAGCTTTAGAGTGTAGTACGTGTAGATCTGCCAGGAGGAGGGTAGTAATGGGTGTTGCCTAGCAACCATCAAGAGATTTAGAGTGTAGTGCATTTAGAACTGCCAGGACGAGGGTGGCGACTTTAACCTCCCACACGTCTACCTTTGACTCATTCCTCTCTGCCTCCTTCTTTCCACTCCTCTCCTCTTTTGACCTCACCCTCTCACCTTCCCCCCCTACTCACAAGGCAGGCAATACGCTCGACCTCATCTTCACTAGATGCTGTTCTTCCACTAACCTCACTGCAACTCCCCTCCAAGTCTCCGACCACTACCTTGTATCCTTTTCCCTCTCGCTCTCATCCAACACTTCCCACACTGCCCCTACTCGGATGGTATCGCGCCGTCCCAACCTTCGCTCTCTCTCCCCCGCTACTCTTTCCTCTTCCCCCTGCTCATACCTTCTCCAACCTTTCTCCTGACTCTGCCTCCTCAACCCTCCTCTCTTCCCTTTCTGCATCCTTTGACTCTCTATGTCCCCTATCCTCCAGGCCGGCTCGTTCCTCCCCTCCCGCTCCGTGGCTCGATGACTCATTGCGAGCTCACAGAACAGAGCTCCGGGCAGCCGAGCGGAAATGGAGGAAAACTCGCCTCCCTGCGGACCTGGCATCCTTTCACTCCCTCCTCTCTACATTTTCCTCCTCTGTCTCTGCTGCTAAAGCCACTTTCTACCACTCTAAATTCCAAGCATCTGCCTCTAACCCTAGGAAGCTCTTTGCCACCTTCTCCTCCCTCCTGAATCCTCCTTCCCCTCCCCCCCCCTCCTCCCTCTCTGCAGATGACTTCGTCAACCATTTTGAAAAGAAGGTCGACGACATCCGATCCTCGTTTGCTAAGTCAAACGACACCGCTGGTTCTGCTCACACTGCCCTACCCTGTGCTCTGACCTCTTTCTCCCCTCTCTCTCCAGATGAAATCTCGCTTCTTGTGACGGCCGGCCGCCCAACAACCTGCCCGCTCGACCCTATCCCCTCCTCTCTCCTCCAGACCATTTCCGGGGACCTTCTCCCTTACCTCACCTCGCTCATCAACTCATCCCTGACCGCTGGCTACGTCCCTTCCGTCTTCAAGAGAGCGAGAGTTGCACCCCTTCTGAAGAAACCTACACTCGATCCCTCTGATGTCAACAACTACAGACCAGTATCCCTTCTTTCTTTTCTCTCCAAAACTCTTGAACGTGCCGTCCTTGGCCAGCTCTCCCGCTATCTCTCTCAGAATGACCTTCTTGATCCAAATCAGTCAGGTTTCAAGACTAGTCATTCAACTGAGACTGCTCTTCTCTGCATCACGGAGGCGCTCCGCACTGCTAAAGCTAACTCTCTCTCCTCTGCTCTCATCCTTCTAGACCTATCGGCTGCCTTCGATACTGTGAACCATCAGATCCTCCTCTCCACCCTCTCCGAGTTGGGCATCTCCGGCGCGGCCCACGCTTGGATTGCGTCCTACCTGACAGGTCGCTCCTACCAGGTGGCGTGGCGAGAATCTGTCTCCTCGCCACGCGCTCTCACCACTGGTGTCCCCCAGGGCTCTGTTCTAGGCCCTCTCCTATTCTCGCTATACACCAAGTCACTTGGCTCTGTCATAACCTCACATGGTCTCTCCTATCATTGCTATGCAGACGACACACAATTAATCTTCTCCTTTCCCCCTTCTGATGACCAGGTGGCGAATCGCATCTCTGCATGTCTGGCAGACATATCAGTGTGGATGACGGATCACCACCTCAAGCTGAACCTCGGCAAGACGGAGCTGCTCTTCCTCCCGGGGAAGGACTGCCCGTTCCATGATCTCGCCATCACGGTTGACAACTCCATTGTGTCCTCCTCCCAGAGCGCTAAGAACCTTGGCGTGATCCTGGACAACACCCTGTCGTTCTCAACCAACATCATGGCGGTGGCCCGTTCCTGTAGGTTCATGCTCTACAACATCCGCAGAGTACGACCCTGCCTCACACAGGAAGCGGCGCAGGTCCTAATCCAGGCACTTGTCATCTCCCGTCTGGATTACTGCAACTCGCTGTTGGCTGGGCTCCCTGCCTGTGCCATTAAACCCCTACAACTCATCCAGAACGCCGCAGCCCGTCTGGTGTTCAACCTTCCCAAGTTCTCTCACGTCACCCCGCTCCTCCGCTCTCTCCACTGGCTTCCAGTTGAAGCTCGCATCCGCTACAAGACCATGGTGCTTGCCTACGGAGCTGTGAGGGGAACGGCACCGCAGTACCTCCAGGCTCTGATCAGGCCCTACACCCAAGCAAGGGCACTGCGTTCATCCACCTCTGGCCTGCTCGCCTCCCTACCATTGAGGAAGTACAGTTCCCGCTCAGCCCAGTCAAAACTGTTCGCTGCTCTGGCCCCCCAATGGTGGAACAAACTCCCTCACGACGCCAGGACAGCGGAGTCAATCACCACCTTCCGGAGACACCTGAAACCCCACCTCTTCAAGGAATACCTAGGATAGGATAAGTAATCCTTCTCACCACCCCCCCCCCCCACCCCCTTAATGATTTAGATGCACTATTGTAAAGTGGCTGTTCCACTGGATGTCAGAAGGTGAATTCACCAATTTGTAAGTCGCTCTGGATAAGAGCGTCTGCTAAATGACTTAAATGTAATGTAAAATGTAATGGGTGTTGCCTAGCAACCATCAAGAGATTTAGAGTGTAGTGCGTGTAGATCTGCCAGGAGGAGGGTAGTAATGGGTGTTGCCTAGCAACCATCAAGAGCTTTAGAGTGTAGTGCATTTAGAACTGCCAGGAGGAGGGTAGTAATGGGTGTTGCCTAGCAACCATCAAGAGATTTAGAGTGTAGTGCATTTAGAACTGCCATGAGGATAGTAGTAATGGGTGCTGCCTAGCAACCATCAAGAGCTTTAGAGTGTAGTGCATTTAGAACTGCCATGAGGATAGTAGTAATGGGTGTTGCCTAGCAACCATCAAGAGATTTAGAGTGTAGTGCATTTAGAACTGCCACAGGAGGATAATAGTAATGGGTGCTGCCTAGCAACCATCAAGAGCTTTAGAGTGTAGTGCATTTGGAACTGCCATGAGGATAGTAGTAATGGGTGTTGCCTAGCAACCATCAAGAGATTTAGAGTGTAGTGCGTGTAGATCTGCCAGGAGGAGGTTAGTAATGGGTGCTGCCTAGCAACCATCAAGAGCTTTAGAGTGTAGTGCATTTAGAACTCCTATGAGGATAGTAGTAATGGGTGTTGCCTAGCCACAATCAAGAGCTTTAGAGTGTAGTGCGTGTAGATCTGCCAGGAGGAGGGTAGTAATGGGTGTTGCCTAGCAACCATCAAGAGATTTAGAGTGTAGTGCATTTAGAACTGCCACAGGAGGATAATAGTAATGGGTGCTGCCTAGCAACCATCAAGAGCTTTAGAGTGTAGTGCATTTAGAACTGCCAGGAGGATAGTAGTAATGGGTGTTGCCTAGCCACAATCAAGAGCTTAAGAGTGTAGTGCGTGTAGATCTGCCAGGAGGAGTGTAGTAATGGGTGTTGCCTAGCAACAATCAAGAGCTTTAGAGTGTAGTGCGTGTAGATCTGCCAGGAGGAGGGTAGTAATGGGTGTTGCCTAGCAACCATCAAGAGCTTTAGAGTGTAGCGCATTTAGAACTGCCAGGAGGATAGTAGTAATGGGTGCTGCCTAGCAACCATTAAGAGCTTTAGAGAGTAGTGCATTTAGAACTGCCAGGAGGAGGGTAGTAATGGGTGTTGCCTAGCAACCATCAAGAGCTTTAGAGTGTAGTGCATTTAGAACTGCCAGGAGGATAGTAGTAATGGGTGCTGCCTAGCAACCATTAAGAGCTTTAGAGAGTAGTGCATTTAGAACTCCTATGAGGATAGTAGTAATGGGTGTTGCCTAGCCACAATCAAGAGCTTAAGAGTGTAGTGCGTGTAGATCTGCCAGGAGGAGTGTAGTAATGGGTGTTGCCTAGCAACAATCAAGAGATTTAGAGTGTAGTGCATTTAGAAATGCCAGGATGAGGGTAGTAATGGGTGTTGCCTAGCAACCATAAAGAGATTTAGAGAGTAGTGCATTTAGAACTCCTATGAGGTTAATAGTAATGGGTGCTGCCTAGCAACAATCAAGAGCTTTAGAGTGTAGTGCATTTAGAACTGCCATGAGGATAGTAGTAATGGGTGCTGCCTAGCAACCATCAAGAGCTTTAGGGTGTAGTGCATTTAGAACTGCCAGGAGGATAATAGTAATGGGTGCTGCCTAGCAACAATCAAGAGCTTTAGAGTGTAGTGCGTGTAGATCTGCCAGGAGGAGGGTAGTAATGGGTGTTGCCTAGCAACCATCAAGAGCTTTAGAGTGTAGTGCATTTAGAACTGCCAGGAGGATAGTAGTAATGGGTGTTGCCTAGCCACAATCAAGAGCTTAAGAGTGTAGTGCGTGTAGATCTGCCAGGAGGAGTGTAGTAATGGGTGTTGCCTAGCAACAATCAAGAGCTTTAGAGTGTAGTGCGTGTAGATCTGCCAGGAGGAGGGTAGTAATGGGTGTTGCCTAGCAACCATCAAGAGCTTTAGAGTGTAGCGCATTTAGAACTGCCAGGAGGATAGTAGTAATGGGTGCTGCCTAGCAACCATTAAGAGCTTTAGAGAGTAGTGCATTTAGAACTGCCAGGAGGAGGGTAGTAATGGGTGTTGCCTAGCAACCATCAAGAGCTTTAGAGTGTAGTGCATTTAGAACTGCCAGGAGGATAGTAGTAATGGGTGCTGCCTAGCAACCATTAAGAGCTTTAGAGAGTAGTGCATTTAGAACTCCTATGAGGATAGTAGTAATGGGTGTTGCCTAGCCACAATCAAGAGCTTAAGAGTGTAGTGCGTGTAGATCTGCCAGGAGGAGTGTAGTAATGGGTGTTGCCTAGCAACAATCAAGAGATTTAGAGTGTAGTGCATTTAGAAATGCCAGGATGAGGGTAGTAATGGGTGTTGCCTAGCAACCATCAAGAGATTTAGAGAGTAGTGCATTTAGAACTCCTATGAGGTTAATATTAATGGGTGCTGCCTAGCAACAATCAAGAGCTTTAGAGTGTAGTGCATTTAGAACTGCCATGAGGATAGTAGTAATGGGTGCTGCCTAGCAACCATCAAGAGCTTTAGGGTGTAGTGCATTTAGAACTGCCAGGAGGATAATAGTAATGGGTGCTGCCTAGCAACAATCAAGAGCTTTAGAGTGTAGTGCGTGTAGATCTGCCAGGAGGAGGGTAGTAATGGGTGTTGCCTAGCAACCATCAAGAGATTTAGAGTGTAGTGCATTTAGAACTCCTATGAGGATAGTTGTAATGGGTGTTGCCTAGCCACAATCAAGAGCTTTAGAGTGTAGTGCGTGTAGATCTGCCAGGAGGAGGGTAGTAATGGGTGTTGCCTAGCAACCATCAAGAGATTTAGAGTGTAGTGCATTTAGAACTGCCACAGGAGGATAATAGTAATGGGTGCTGCCTAGCAACCATCAAGAGCTTTAGAGTGTAGTGCATTTAGAACTGCCATGAGGATAGTAGTAATGGGTGCTGCCTAGCAACCATCAAGAGCTTTAGAGTGTCGTGCATTTAGAACTGCCAGGAGGATAATAGTAATGGGTGCTGCCTAGCAACAATCAAGAGCTTTAGAGTGTAGTGCGTGTAGATCTGCCAGGAGGATAGTAGTAATGGGTGTTGCCTAACAACCATCAAGAGCTTTAGAGCATGGTGCGTGTGGAACTGCCAGGAGTATAGTGGTAATGGGTGTTGAATGGCAACAATCAAGCGCTTTACAGCGTAGTGTATTTAGAACTGCCAGGAGGAGAATAGTAATGGGTGTTTCCTAGCAACCATCAAGACCTTTAGAGCATAGTGCATTTAGAACTGCCAGGAAGATTGTAGTAATGGGTGTTACCTAGCTACCATCAAGAGCTTCAGAGCGTAGTGCATGCCAATGCTGCCTCAGCATTACAGCTACATTTCACATTAAGCCATAGGCAGAACTTTATTTCAATCATGACTAGGTCAGTTCGCAGACATAAAAGTTTAGGATTTGATACCGGCAACACATTTCAGACATAAAGAAAAGGTAGAAAAAGCTGGAGGGATGCTTTAGCTGGTGGGATGCTATAGCTGGTGGGATGCTTTCGCTGGTGGGATGCTATAGCTGGTGGGATGCTATAGCTGGTGGGATGCTATAGCTGGTGGGATGCTATAGCTGGTGGGATGCTATAGCTGGTGGTATGCTTTAGCTGGTGGGATGCTATAGCTGGTGGGATGCTATAGCTGGTGGGATGCTATAGCTGGTGGGATGCTATAGCTGGTGGTATGCTATGGCTGGTGGGATGCTATAGCTGGTGGGATGCTATGACTGGTGGGATGCTATGGCTGGTGGGATGCTATGGCTGGTGGTATGCTATGGCTGGTGGGATGCTATAGCTGGTGGGATGCTATAGCTGGTGGGATGCTATAGCTGGTGGGATGCTATAGCTGGTGGGATGCTATGGCTGGTGGGATGCTGTGGCTGGTGGGATGCTGTAGCTGGTGGGATGCTGTAGCTGGTGGGATGCAATAGCTGGTGGGATGCTATAGCTGGTGGGATGCTATAGCTGGTGGGATGCTATAGCTGGTGGGATGCTATAGCTGGTGGGATGCTATAGCTGGTGGGATGCTATAGCTGGTGGGGTGCTGTAGCTGGTGGGGTGCTGTAGCTGGTGGGATGCTATAGCTGGTGGGATGCTATAGCTGGTGGTATGCTATAGCTGGTGGGATGCTATAGCTGGTGGGATGCTATAGCTGGTGGGATGCTATAGCTGGTGGGATGCTATAGCTGGTGGGATGCTATAGCTGGTGGGATGCTATAGCTGGTGGGATGCTATAGCTGGTGGGATGCTATAGCTGGTGGGATGCTGTAGCTGGTGGGGTGCTGTAGCTGGTGGGATGCTATAGCTGGTGGGATGCTATAGCTGGTGGTATGCTATAGCTGGTGGGATGCTGTAGCTGGTAGAAAAACGGTTTGGTTTGAAAGGTGTATATGTCAGTGAGGCAGAAAGACACACAAGGTGGGCATTGACTGTTCTGTGTGTGTGAGCGCGTGCGTGCGTGCCTGCGTGTGTGTGTGCATGTGTGTCATGTCTGGATGGAGGCAATCTACAACCTATCAATCACTGAGGAGAGGCCCGGGCTGGGAACCATCACATGTCACAATGATGACACGCACACACACACGCATACACACACAGGCCTATTGTCAAAGCACACACACTTCTAACTATATCCATACAGTGTACATAGAAATAGAAATAACAATATCAAATGGTTTCATTTTTCCAGTAGGAGGCAGGCAGCCCATCAGTTAAGAGTGTTGGGCCAGTAATCGAAAAATTGCTGGTTCTAACCCCTGAGCAGACTGGGTGAAAAATGTGTCGATGTGCCCTTGAGCAAGGCACTTGCACTAATACAAAAACACTAATACTGATGTAAGTCGGTCTGGATAAGAGCATCTGCTTAAATGACTAAAATGCATTAAAAAATGATAAGGTCTGAATACAACTTGATTCTGCATGTATTTGATTCTGCATTTACTTGATTCTGCATGTACTTGATTCTTCATGTACTTGATTCTTCATGTACTTGATTCTGCATTTACTTGATTCTGCCTGTACTTGATTCTGCCTGTACTTGATTCTGCCTGTACTTGATTCTACTTCTACTTGATTCTGCATGTACTTGATTCTACTTCTACTTGATTCTTCATGTACTTGATTCAACATGTACTTGATTCAACATGTACTTGATTCTACTTCTACTTGATTCTGCATGTACTTGATTCTGCATGTACTTGATTCTGCATGTACTTGATTCTGCATGTACTTGATTCTACTTCTACTTGTTTCTGCATGCACTTGATTCTGCATGTACTTTATTATGCATGTACTTGATTCTGCATGTACTTGATTCTGCATGTACTTGATTCTGCATGTTCTTGATTCTGCATGTTCTTGATTCTGCATGTTCTTGATTCTGCATGTTCTTGATTCTGCATGTACTTGATTATACTTATACTTGATTATACTTATACTTATACTTGATTCTATATGTACTTGATTCTACTTCTGCTTGATTCTATATGTACTTGATTCTACTTCTACTTGATTCTGCATGTACTTGATTCTACTTCACTAGATTCTGCATGTACTTGATTCAACATGTACTTGATTGTACATGTACTTTGTATTTGTATTTATTATGGATCCCCATTAGTTCCTGCCAAGGCAGCAGCTACTCTTCCTGGGGTTTATTATGAATCCCCATTAGTTCATGTCAAGGCAGCAGCTACTCTGCCTGGGGTCCAGCAAGGTTAAGACTCTTAGCAGGTTACTACTGAAATACTGAAATACTGAAATATTTTTTTAAACGTTACAATACATTCACAGATTTCACTACACACTGTGTGTGTGTTGCTTCACAGTCCCCGCTGTTCCATAAGGTGTATTTTTATCTGTTTTTTTAAATCTAATTTTACTCCTTGCGTCAGTTACCTGATATGGAAGAGAGTTCCATTTAGTCATGGCTCTAAGTAGTACTGTGTGCCTCCCATAGTCTCTTCTGGACTTGGGGACTGTGAAGAGACCTCTGGTGGCATGTCTTGTGAGGTATGCATGTCCGAAATTTGTGCTAGTAGTTTAGACAGACAGCTCGGTACATTCAACATGTCAATACTGCTCATATATAAATGCAGTGATGAAGCCAATCTCTCTTCAACCAGGAGAGAGATTGACATGCATATTATTAATATTAGCTCTCTGTGTACATCCAATGGACAGCCGTGCTGCCCTGTTCTGAGCCAATTGTGATTTTCCTGAGACCACACGACTGAACAGTAGTCCAGAAGCAACATAACTAGGGCCTGTAGGACCTGCCTTGTTGATAGTGTCATTAAGGCAGAGTAGTGTTTTATTATAGACAGACTTCTCCCCATCTTAGCTACTACTGCATTAATATGTTTTGACCATGACAGTTCACGTTCTCGGGTTACTCCAAGCAGTTTTGTCATCTCAACTTGCTTATTTTCCACATTATTTATTACAATATTTAGTTGAGGTTTAGGGTTTAGTGAGTGTTTTGTTCCAAATACAATGCTTTAAGTTTTATAAATATTTAGGGTTAACTTATTCCTTGTCACCCACTCTGAAACTATCTGCAGCTCTTTATTGAGTGTCATTTCAGTCGCTGTAGTAGCTGACGTGAATAGTGTTGAGTCATCAACGCTAAAGTTCATGTTATTCCCGTTGTTTCGTGAGGGCTGGATAGACTGCACCGCATAGTTCGTATTTCAGCCAGGACTGGGATAATTACTGAACGCTGGGCAACTGTTAAATGGTTAACTTCTCATGACTCTCAAACCTGCATGCGGGGGCGTAATGTGGCCTCAAACTAATTAGCATAACGCAGCGGACATAATTCTTCCTAGAAAATCTTCCTATTCATGAAAATCACAAATGAAATATATCGAGACACAGCTTAGCCTTTTGTTAATCACACTGTCATCTCAGATTTTCAAAATATGCTTCACAGCCAACGCTAGACAAGCATTTTGTCACGACTTATACCGAAGTCGTTGCCTCTCCTTGTTCGGGCGGTGCTCGGCGTTCAACGTCACCGGTCTTCTAGCCATCATTGATCCTTTTTTCATTTTCCATTGGTTTTGTCTTGTCTTCCCACACACCTGTTTTCAATCCCATTCATTACCTGTTGTGTATTTAACCCTCTGTTTCCCCTCATGTCTTCGTCAGAGATTGTTTTATTGTCAGTGTAGTGTGATGGTGTATAGGTGCGCATCGGGTCCTCGTACCCATGTTTGTTTGTTTACGTACATTTAGTGTTATGGAGCATACTCCGTGAACTTTATTAAAAGACTCAATTTTACACTCTATTTGACTCTCTTGCGCCTGACTTCCCTGCCACCTATTACACCTATGCATGACACATTTGTGTAAGTTTATCATGACATAATGCTATGGCTAGGCTCTGCTACCAGCAGGCAACATTTTCACAAAAATAAGAAAAGCAATCAAATTAAATCATTTACCTTTGAAGAACTTCGGATGTTTTCACTCAGGAGACTCCCAGTTAGATAGCAAATGTTTCTTTTTTCGAAAAATATTATTTTTGTAGGCGAAATAGCTCCGTTTGTTCTTCACGTTTGCCTGAGAAATCAACCGGTTTCTCATAAGAAGCGATTGTAAAAATGGCTACTTGTGTACTTTACGCAAGATTTTCTGCGGGAGCCATCATGTGACCACTTGCTAAATGTGGTCCCTTACGGCTATTCTTCAACATAAATGCGTAAAAAGACGTCACAATGCCATAGACACCTTGGGGAATACGTAGAAAACATAAGCTCATTCGTAGCTCATTCACAGCCATATAAAGGAGTCATTGGCATGAGGCGGTTTCAAAAACCTTCCTGATTGGATTTTTATCTGGGTTTCGCCTGTAACATCAGTTCTGTTGCACTCACAGACAATATATTTGCAGTTTTGGAAATGTCAGAGTGTTTTCTATCCAAAGCTGTCAATTATATGCATGGTCGAGCATCTTTTCATGACAAAATATCTTGTTTAAAACGGGAACGTTTTTTATCCAAAAATGAAAATACTGCCCCTAGAGTCGCAACAGGTAGGCCCACATTATATGAAGTATTCTAGGTCGTCAAGTCTCCAAGGCAGGGCTTCCCGTCTCGGACCAGCACTGGGACTGAGATTCGTGTCGGCGGCGGGATACCAACCATCTCCAGGCTCTGGTCCTTTCGCTGGCTCTTGTAGCGGCGGTTTGGAACCAGATCTTGACCTGTGTAGGGGTCAGTTTAGCACCTCTGTCAAGCCCTGGCCATAGAGAGGCTTTTATTTTCTATTTTTGTTAGGCCAGGGTGTGACTAGGGTGGTCATTCTAGTTTCTTTATTTCTATGTTTTGGCCGGGAATGGTTCTCAATCAGGGACCGCTGTCTATCGTTGTCTCTGATTGGCAGCCTTTTCCCCACCTGTGTTTTGTGGGTAGTTGTTTTCTGTATAGTTTATGCACCGTACAGAACTGTTTCGGTTTTCCCTCTTGTTTATTTTGTTTGAGTGTTTGTGATCAAATAAAATCATGAACACTTACCACGCTGCGCTATGGTCCGATCCTCATTTCAACGAGAGCCGTGACAACCCCGGCCAGGTGATCTCTCTCCGGAGCCGACAGGTACTTCTGCTGCTTGAAGCGACACTACAGCTCATAAACCTGCGCCTGTGAAAACAGCACGCGTGGCTTCCTGCGCTTTCAGGAAACAGAAGATACTCAACAAAATGGCGCTGGAGGAGATACGGTTTTTACTGTCCGTTTTACGGTCTCCTAACCAATTTTGCTATTATGTGTTTTTTTGGCGATATTTGTAAATTATTTTGTACATAATGTTTCTACAACCATATCTTACGGCAGAAAAGAGCTTCTAGATGTCAGGACAGCGATCACCCACCTCAGATTAGACAAAAAGCTTCTGGATATCAGGACAGCGATCACCCACATCAGATTAGACAAAGAGCTTCTGGATATCAGGACAGCGATCACCCACCTCGGATTAGACAAAGAGCTTCTGGATATCAAGACAGCGATCACTCACCTCGGATTAGATAAAGAGCTTCTGGATATCAGGACAGCGATCACTCACCTCGGATTAGACAAAGAGCTTCTAGATATCAAGACAGCGATTACTCACCTCGGATTAGACAAAGAGCTTCTGGATATCAGGACAGCGATCACCCACCTCGGATTAGACAAATATTTTTTCAACAACAACAGCAAGCAGGACTCACACGATATTCTCCAAACACCCCACAGGGCAGACATCCCAATTATTCGCAAAAGGAAGCGATGCAGAGGACGTAGCTGACGTAAGACCTTAAAATAGGTCAACATTCACAAGGCTGCGGGGCCAGATGGATTATCATTATGTGCTCCGGGAATGTGCTGACCAACTGGCAGGGGTCTTCACTGACATTTTCAACATGTCCCTGATTGAGTCTGTAATACCAACATGCCTCAAGCAGACCACCATAGTCCCTGTGCCCAAGAACACAAAGGCAACCTGCCTAAATGACTACAGACCCGTGGCACTCACGTCCGTAGCCATGAAGTGCTTTGAAAGACTGGTCATGGCTCACATCAACACCATTATCCCAGAAACCCTAGACCCACTCCAATTTGCATACCCCCAAACAGATCCTCAGATGATGCAATCTCTATTGCACTCCACACTTCCCTTTCCCACCTGGACAAAAGGAACACCTATGTGAGAATGCTATTAACTTCTTAAGATATAGGGGGCAGCATTTTCACTTTTGGATAAATAGCGTGCCCAATTTCAACTTCCCGCGACTCATGCCAAGAATATAAGATATGCATATGATTAGTAGATTTGGATGGAAAACACTCTGACGTTTCTAAAACTGTTTGAATCATGTCTGTGAGTATAACAGAACGTATGTAGCAGGCAAAACCCCAAGGATTTTTTCCCCTTCTCTGTTCACTATATTGTCTTTGCCATTGGATATTTAATAGGAAACTATTTTCAGTTCCTACCGCTTTCACACGATGTCGCCAGTCTTTGGAATATGGTTGAGGTTATTCCTTTGTGTTATGAAGAAGTAGGCCAACTCGGAACTGGGGACACTTTTGTGAGTTGCGCAAGACGTAAAAAGCAGTGCTGGTTTCTTTTTGTTCCTGTATTGAATAGATTGCCGGGTCTACAATTTGATTGATTATTAACGTTTAGAAATACCTAATGTTGTATTACAAAGTAGTTTGAAATATTTTGGCAAAGTTTATAGGCAACTTTTGAAATATTTTGTAGTGACGTTGGGTTTTTGTAAGCTGTTATTTTCTGGATCAAACGCGCTTTATAAATGGACATTTTTGATATGGATGGAATTAATCGAAAAAAAAAGGACCAATTGTGATGTTTATGGGACATATTGGAGTGCCAACAAAAAAAGCTTGTCAAAGGTAATGCATGTTTTATATTTTATTTCAGCGTTTTGTGTAGCGCCTGCTATGCTAGCTCCTTTGTTTACACCTAGTGCAGATGTTCCAGGCTATCAGATAATAGCTTCTTATGCTTTCGCCGAAAAGCATTTTTAAAATCTGACATGTTGGCTGGATTCACAACGAGTGTAGCTTTAATTGAGTATCTTACATGTGTGATATAATGAAAGTTTGAATTTTATAGCATTTTATTTGAATCTGGCGCTCTGCATTTCCCCTGGCAATTGACCAGTTGAGACGCTAGCGTCTCCCCTATCCATAAGAGGTTTTAAATAAAGGAAACAAAAAAATGAAATACAAATCTGTGGTAGAACAGTCTGAAGCAGCCTTGTTATTTCCTGTACTGGTGCTCCTGGGTAGCTTGGTTTTTGACTTTGGGACCGAGATGTTTCTCATCATAGAGCTGCACATGATGACAGCTGGTGACGTTGAATGGGCCAGTCTCTCAGGAAACATCAAGGTCTGGTGAGGGTGGGAGCTCCGAGGATCTGATCCCGAGGTAGAAGCCACCGGAGAGGGAGACAGAACTGATGACGAAGATGCTTGACAATAAGTTCTGAAGATAAAGTAAGCTAGCCATTCTGCTTGACAATAGGTATGTTACGCACGCCTCTATGAAGAGGGAACGCAACACCCTGCCACAACTAAACTCTCCGTGAAGTGAAAGAGGTATGGACTGTAGGCGTGAGTAAGGATGACAACCAGCAGAATGTGGTACCGTTTACAAGGACTTTATTCCTTTACACGGTAATATGGGGAAAAGGGGCTGGACGGAACCAAAGCAAAGAAAGTACATCTCAAAGCCCCCTCCCCTATCTTACCTGCCTACCCACTACTTACCTAATTTAGCACCACCTGGTGCCCTAACCAAAATACAGGGGGTGGTCCGCCCAGGTCTTACCTATTGTGCCTAGACAGTGAATATGCTACGGGTATATGTATGCCCGCGGGCCTCTTGCCTAAGCACTCCATAGGTGCCTTCACCTTCCACCCTGGGAACAAATGAAACAGAAGAACAAATAATTTCTCAAACAAACTGAGAAACAAAGGACATCAAATAAGCTCTATCTGAGCAACAAACTCACTGAACATACCAACTGCTACCAACAACTATCATTGTAAATTATCCACAGCCATCAGTCTCCTCTCTCATTACATTACATTTACATTTAAGTCATTTAGCAGACCCTCTTATCCAGAGCGACTTACAAATTGGTGAATTCACCTTCTGACATCCAGTGGAACAGCCACTTACAATAGTGCATCTAAATCATTTAAGGGGGGAGAAGGATTACTTATCGTATCCTAGGTATTCCTTGAAGAGGTGGGGTTTCAGGTGTCTCCGGAAGGTGGTGATTGACTCTGCTGTCCTGGCGTCGTGAGGGAGTTTGTTCCACCATTGGGGGGCCAGAGCAGCGAACAGTTTTGACTGGACTGAGCGGGAACTGTACTTCCTCAGTGGTAGGGAGGCGAGCAGGCCAGAGGTGGATGAACGCAGTGCCCTTGTTTGGGTGTAGGGCCTGATCAGAGCCTGGAGGTACTGCGGTGCCATTCCCCTCACAGCTCCGTAGGCAAGCACCATGGTCTTGTAGCGGATGCGAGCTTCAACTGGAAGCCAGTGGAGAGAGCGGAGGAGCGGGGTGACGTGAGAGAACTTGGGAAGGTTGAACACCAGACGGGCTGCGGCGTTCTGGATGAGTTGTAGGGGTTTAATGGCACAGGCAGGGAGCCCAGCCAACAGCGAGTTGCAGTAATCCAGACGGGAGATGACAAGTGCCTGGATTAGGACCTGCGCCGCTTCCTGTGTGAGGCAGGGTCGTACTCTGCGGATGTTGTAGAGCATGAACCTACAGGAACGGGCCACCGCCATGATGTTGGTTGAGAACGACAGGGTGTTGTCCAGGATCACGCCAAGGTTCTTAGCGCTCTGGAGAGGAGGACACAATGGAGTTGTCAACCGTGATGGCGAGATCATGGAACGGGCAGTCCTTCCCCGGGAGGAAGAGCAGCTCCGTCTTGCCGAGGTTCAGCTTGAGGTGGTGATCCGTCATCCACACTGATATGTCTGCCAGACATGCAGAGATGCGATTCGCCACCTGGTCATCAGAAGGGGGAAAGGAGAAGATTAATTGTGTGTCGTCTGCATAGCAATGATAGGAGAGACCATGTGAGGTTATGACAGAGCCAAGTGACTTGGTGTATAGCGAGAATAGGAGAGGGCCTAGAACAGAGCCCTGGGGGACACCAGTGGTGAGAGCGCGTGGTGAGGAGACAGATTCTCGCCACGCCACCTGGTAGGAGCGACCTGTCAGGTAGGACGCAATCCAAGCGTGGGCCGTGCCGGAGATGCCCAACTCGGAGAGGGTGGAGAGGAGGATCTGATGGTTCACAGTATCGAAGGCAGCCGATAGGTCTAGAAGGATGAGAGCAGAGGAGAGAGAGTTAGCTTTAGCAGTGCGGAGCGCCTCCGTGATACAGAGAAGAGCAGTCTCAGTTGAATGACTAGTCTTGAAACCTGACTGATTTGGATCAAGGAGGTCATTCTGAGAGAGATAGCGGGAGAGCTGGCCAAGGACGGCACGTTCAAGAGTTTTGGAGAGAAAAGAGAGAAGGGATACTGGTCTGTAGTTGTTGACATCGGAGGGATCGAGTGTAGGTTTTTTCAGAAGGGGTGCAACTCTCGCTCTCTTGAAGACGGAAGGGACATAGCCAGCGGTCAGGGATGAGTTGATGAGCGAGGTGAGGTAAGGGAGAAGGGCTCCGGAAATGGTCTGGAGAAGAGAGGAGGGGATAGGGTCAAGCGGGCAGGTTGTTGGGCGGCCGGCCGTCACAAGAAGCGAGATTTCATCTGGAGAGAGAGGGGAGAAAGAGGTCAGAGCACAGGGTAGGGCAGTGTGAGCAGAACCAGCGGTGTCGTTTGACTTAGCAAACGAGGATCGGATGTCGTCGACCTTCTTTTCAAAATGGTTGACGAAGTCATCTGCAGAGAGGGAGGAGGGGGGGAGGGGGAGGAGGATTCAGGAGGGAGGAGAAGGTGGCAAAGAGCTTCCTAGGGTTAGAGGCAGATGCTTGGAATTTAGAGTGGTAGAAAGTGGCTTTAGCAGCAGAGACAGAGGAGGAAAATGTAGAGAGGAGGGAGTGAAAGGATGCCAGGTCCGCAGGGAGGCGAGTTTTCCTCCATTTCCGCTCGGCTGCCCGGAGCTCTGTTCTGTGAGCTCGCAATGAGTCGTCGAGCCACGGAGCGGGAGGGGAGGACCGAGCCGGCCTGGAGGATAGGGGACATAGAGAGTCAAAGGATGCAGAAGGGGAAGAGAGGAGGGTTGAGGAGGCAGAATCAGGAGATAGGTTGGAGAAGGTTTGAGCAGAGGGAAGAGATGATAGGATGGAAGAGGAGAGAGTAGCGGGGGAGAGAGAGCGAAGGTTGGGACGGCGCGATACCATCCGAGTAGGGGCAGTGTGGGAAGTGTTGGATGAGAGCGAGAGGGAAAAGGATACAAGGTAGTGGTCGGAGACTTGGAGGGGAGTTGCAATGAGGTTAGTGGAAGAACAGCATTTAGTAAAGATGAGGTCGAGCGTATTGCCTGCCTTGTGAGTAGGGGGGGAAGGTGAGAGGGTGAGGTCAAAAGAGGAGAGGAGTGGAAAGAAGGAGGCAGAGAGGAATGAGTCAAAGGTAGACGTGGGGAGGTTAAAGTCGCCCAGGACTGTGAGAGGTGAGCCGTCCTCAGGAAAGGAGCTTATCAAGGCATCAAGCTCATTGATGAACTCTCCGAGGGAACCTGGAGGGCGATAAATTATAAGGATGTTAAGCTTGAAAGGGCTGGTAACTGTGAAAGCATGGAATTCAAAGGAGGCGATAGACAGATGGGTAAGGGGAGAAAGAGAGAATGACCACATGGGAGAGATGAGGATCCCGGTGCCACCACCCCGCTGACCAGAAGCTCTCGGGGTGTGCGAGAACACGTGGGCGGACGAAGAGAGAGCAGTAGGAGTAGCAGTGTTATCTGTGGTGATCCATGTTTCCGTCAGTGCCAAGAAGTCGAGGGACTGGAGGGAGGCATAGGCTGAGATGAACTCTGCCTTGTTGGCCGCAGATCGGCAGTTCTAGAGGCTACCGGAGACCTGGAACTCCACGTGGGTCGTGCGCGCTGGGACCACCAGATTAGGGTGGCCGCGGCCACGCGGTGTGGAGCGTTTGTATGGTCTGTGCAGAGAGGAGAGAACAGGGATAGATAGACACATAGTTGACAGGCTACAGAAGAGGCTACGCTAATGCAAAGGAGATTGGAATGACAAGTGGACTACACGTCTCGAATGTTCAGAAAGTTAAGCTTACGTAGCAAGAATCTTATTGACTAAAATGATTGAAATGATACAGTACTGCTGGAGTAGGCTAGCTGGCAGTGGCTGCGATGTTGACACTACACTAATCAAGTCGTTCCGTCGAGTGTAATAGTTTCTACAGTGCTGCTATTTGGGGCTAGCTAGCTAGCTAGCAGTGTTGATTGCGTTACGTTACGTTAAAAGAACGACAATAGCTGGCTAGCTAACCTAGAAAATCGCTCTAGACTACACAATTGTCTTAGATACAAAGACGGCTATGTAGCTAGCTAGCTACGATCAAACAAATCAAACCGTTGTACTGTAATAGTTTCTACAGTGCTGCTATTGGCGGGCTAGCTGGCTAGCTAGCAGTGATGATTGCGTTACGTTACGTTAAAAGAACGATAATAGCTGGCTAGCTAACCTAGAAAATCGCTCTAGACTACACAATTGTCTTAGATACAAAGACGGCTATGTAGCTAGCTAGCTACGATCAAACAAATCAAACCGTTGTATTGTAATAGTTTCTACAGTGCTGCTAGTCGGGGGCTAGCTGGCTAGCTAGCAGTGTTGATTGCGTTACGTTACGTTAAAAGAACGACAATATATAAAGCCGACAAATATATATATATATCCTGATGAAAATGCTGGTTCTTTCAATTGCATTCATGTCTCTACTCCATCTGCCTGCCTCCCTTTCTATTTGTCTCGACTTGAGCTATCGCTAGTGAAGTGCAACATCGTATCAAATCAATCAACTGTGTCCACCCAATGACTGTATATATGAAGATCTCTCAGCAATGATTCTCTATCACATTCAATCTCTCTGCAATGACCTCCCAGCAATTAACCTCCTGAACAGAACACTGGCTTTTATATAGCTTCAGAATGAATGTGTAACTGGAGACAGCTGTGTCTTGACGAGGGGGCGGGGTCAGCTCTCCAATTAGCCATGGAGTCGACCAATCAGCTGCTTGATGGATTTCAGGAAGCCATTTCCTGAAATAACACACAAACTGGGGAACGTAACAAGGTACTGAAAATAAAGTAAGCTAGCCATTCAGCTTGACAATAGGCACTGAAAATAAAGTAAGCTAGCCATTCATCTTGACAATAGGCACTGAAAATAAAGTAAGCTAGCCATTCAGCTTGACAATAGGCACTGGAAATAAAGTAAGCTAGCCATTCAGCTTGACAATAGGCACTGAAAATAAAGTAAGCTAGCTATTCAGCTTGACAATAGGTATTGAAAATAAAGAAAGCTAGCCATTCAGCTTGACAATAGGTGCTGAAAATAAAGTAAGCTAGCCATTCAGCTTGACAATAGGTACTGAAAATAAAGTAAGCTAGCCATTCAGCTTGACCATAAGTACTGAAAATAAAGTAAGCTAGCCATTCAGCTTGACAATAGGTACTGAAAATAAAGTAAGCTAGCGTTTCAGCTTGACAATAGGTACTGAAAATAAAGTAAGCTAGCCATTCAGCTTGACCATAAGTACTGAAAATAAAGTAAGCTAGCCATTCAGCTTGACAATAGGTACTGAAAATAAAGTAAGCTAGCCATTCAGCTTGACAATAGGTACTGAAAATAAAGTAAGCTAGCCATTCAGCTTGACAATAGGTACTGAAAATAAAGTAAGCTAGCCATTCAGCTTGACCATAAGTACTGAAAATAAAGTAAGCTAGCCATTCAGCTTGACAATAGGTACTGAAAATAAAGTAAGCTAGCCATTCAGCTTGACAATAGGTACTGAAAATAAAGTAAGCTAGCCATTCAGCTTGACAATAGGTACTGAAAATAAAGTAAGCTAGCCATTCAGCTTGACAATAGGCACTGAAGATAAAGCTAGCCATTCAGCTTGACAATAGGTACTGAAAATAAAGTAAGCTAGCCATTCATCTTGACAATAGGCACTGAAAATAAAGTAAGCTAGCCATTCAGCTTGACAATAGGCACTGGAAATAAAGTAAGCTAGCCATTCAGCTTGACAATAGGCACTGAAAATAAAGTAAGCTAGCTATTCATCTTGACAATAGGTATTGAAAATAAAGAAAGCTAGCCATTCAGCTTGACAATAGGTACTGAAAATAAAGTAAGCTAGCCATTCAGCTTGACAATAGGTACTGAAAATAAAGTAAGCTAGCCATTCAGCTTGACCATAAGTACTGAAAATAAAGTAAGATAGCCATTCAGCTTGACAATAGGTACTGAAAATAAAGTAAGCTAGCCATTCAGCTTGACAATAGGTACTGAAAATAAAGTAAGCTAGCCATTCAGCTTGACCATAAGTACTGAAAATAAAGTAAGCTAGCCATTCAGCTTGACAATAGGTACTGAAAATAAAGTAAGCTAGCGTTTCAGCTTGACAATAGGTACTGAAAATAAAGTAAGCTAGCCATTCAGCTTGACCATAAGTACTGAAAATAAAGTAAGCTAGCCATTCAGCTTGACAATAGGTACTGAAAATAAAGTAAGCTAGCCATTCAGCTTGACAATAGGTACTGAAAATAAAGTAAGCTAGCCATTCAGCTTGACAATAGGTACTGAAAATAAAGTAAGCTAGCCATTCAGCTTGACCATAAGTACTGAAAATAAAGTAAGCTAGCCATTCAGCTTGACAATAGGTACTGAAAATAAAGTAAGCTAGCCATTCAGCTTGACAATAGGTACTGAAAATAAAGTAAGCTAGCCATTCAGCTTGACAATAGGTACTGAAAATAAAGTAAGCTAGCCATTCAGCTTGACAATAGGTACTGAAAATAAAGTAAGCTAGCCATTCAGCTTGACCATAAGTACTGAAAATAAAGTAAGCTAGCCATTCAGCTTGACAATAGGCACTGAAGATAAAGCTAGCCATTCAGCTTGACAATAGGTACTGAAAATAAAGTAAGCTAGCCATTCATCTTGACAATAGGCACTGAAAATAAAGTAAGCTAGCCATTCAGCGTGACAATAGGCACTGGAAATAAAGTAAGCTAGCCATTCAGCTTGACAATAGGCACTGAAAATAAAGTAAGCTAGCTATTCAGCTTGACAATAGGTATTGAAAATAAAGAAAGCTAGCCATTCAGCTTGACAATAGGTACTGAAAATAAAGTAAGCTAGCCATTCAGCTTGACAATAGGTACTGAAAATAAAGTAAGCTAGCCATTCAGCTTGACCATAAGTACTGAAAATAAAGTAAGCTAGCCATTCAGCTTGACCATAAGTACTGAAAATAAAGTAAGCTAGCCATTCAGCTTGACAATAGGCACTGAAGATAAAGCTAGCCATTCAGCTTGACAATAGGTACTGAAAATAAAGTAAGCTAGCCATTCAGCTTGACAATAGGTACTGAAAATAAAGTAAGATAGCCATTCAGCTTGACAATAGGTACTGAAAATAAAGTAAGCTAGCCATTCAGCTTGACCATAAGTACAGAAAATAAAGTAAGCTAGCCATTCAGCTTGACAATAGGCACTGAAGATAAAGCTAGCCATTCTGCTTGATAGAGAATAATAAATGCATGTGGCATGTATGCTTTATTAAGTCCTTATATGGGTACCAGGTACCTAACCCTTTATTAATTCTTCATATAAGTACAAGGTACCTAAACCTAACCCTTTATTAAATCCTTACATAGAGACTGGTGCACTTCACTGCAAACAAGGAGGCCTACAAACCTGCCTCAGTTACACCAGCTCTGTCAGGAGGAATGGGCCAAAATTCACCCAACTTATTGTGGGAAGCTTGTGGAAGGCTACCTGAAATGTTTGACCCAAGTTAAAGAATTTAAAGGCAATGCTATCAAATACTAATTGAGTGTATGTAATATTCAGACCCACATATGATGAAAGAAATATTTATCTTTACTATTATTCTGAGATTTCACATTCTTAAAATAAAGTGGCAATCCTAACTGACCTGAGACAGGGAATTTTTACTAGGATAAAATGTCATGAATTGAGAAAACAGAGTTTAAATTTAGTTGGCTAAGGTGTATTTAAACTTCCGACTTCAACTGTAGGTACTTGTGTAGGTACTTTCTTACCAGATAAGTTATAATATCTATGTTTATATTGATAAAAGGACAAAGAAACCTTTATATGTAACAATGTCAAAATGGATGAAGACACTCCAAGTTTAGAGTCGCTAAAACTGGACACCATAAACACCATGAAACAACACATTCTTAGTCGAAATCTAATCTAAACCCTCCGCAGGAATAAACAGATTTTCATATTAGTGTTGAAAAATAGATGGAGTTGGGGACAGTAAAGGTGTTGTATTCAATATATGGGCTTTCATGTGCTAAATGGAATATTATTCATATCTGAGTGCACAGTGTTTTGGGGTTATTCTGCAGGAGTTGCTTCCTGTACCATGGGACCCCATTCCTTTTACCGAGAGCCGTTTGAGAAAATCTCAACAGACCTTGATACAATTACTGAACCTTCCTCTCTCCATCTTGTCTCTCGTGCCCCCCCTCTCGCCCCCTCTGGCACCGCTACAGACCTCATGGGGGAATAGCAGCGACTATTCAGAAGAAGATTTGGTCAGTCAGGCATCAAATGTAGGCCTCTTCTCACACATTCGCTGCCGTGGCGGCAGCGTCAAGGGACCTGTATTGTGCCTTTTCACACACTCCTCTCAGCGGACTCAGAAACCCTCAGCCCGGGGAAGAGAGGAGGAGAGAGAGGAGATAGAGAGACAGAGAAAGAAAGAGAGAGAGACAGAGAGAGGGAGACAGAGAGTGGAAAAGAAAAAGAGACAGATAGAGGGAGAGAGAGAGACAGAGAGGGAGAGAGACATAGAGAGACAGCTCCTGGGCTAAAGGAGTGTGACCTCTGGTGACCTCCAGTCTCTTTGCTTCAGGGGGTTTCAGCCTGAAGTTTTTTTTTCTAGCTCCTGGACCGGGTTCTACCTTGGAGAGGAAATTAGATTTCTAGTGTTGACCCTCAATGGACACATGATGTTAATGGACAGGGGAAGTAGATTGGGGTTGAGGTGGAGTGGAAGGGGAAGGGGACTGGCATAGCGGTGGAGAGGAGTGGTGTGGGGTTGTGAGAGAGGTGAGGTGGGTAGAGGTTGGGTGAAGATGTACTGTGAGAGAGGTTGGTGGAGTGGGACTGGGGTAGAGGTGGGTGGAGGTGGACTGGGGTAGAGGTTGGTGGAGTGGGACTGGGGTATAGGTGGGTGGAGTGGGACTGGGGTAGAGGTGGGTGGAAGCGGACTGGGGTAGAGGTTGGTGGAGTGGGACTGGGGTAGAGGTGGGTGGAGGTGGACTGGGGTAGAGGTGGGTTGAGTGGGACTGGGGTAGAGGTGGGTGGAGTGGGACAGGGGTAGAGGTGGGTAGAGGTGGACTGGGGTAGAGGTGGGTGGAGTGGGACTGGGGTAGAGGTGGGTGGAGGTGTACTGGGGTAGAGGCGGGTGGCTGGGATAGAGATGGGGTGGGTCTGGGATAGAGGTTGGTGGGGCTGGGATAGAGGTTGGTGGGGCTGGGATAGAGATGGGGTGGGTCTGGGATGGAGGTTGATGTGGCTGGGATAGAAGTTGGTGGGGCTGGGATAGAGGTTGGTGGGGCTGGGATAGAGATGGGGTGGGTCTGGGATAGAGGTTGGTGGGTCTGGGATAGAGGTTGGTGGGTCTGGGATAGAGGTTGGTGGGTCTGGGATAGAGGTTGGTGGGTCTGGGATAGAGGTTGGTGGGGCTGGGATAGAGATGGTGGAGTGGTACTGGGGTAGAGGTTGGTTGAGTTGGACTGGGGTAGTTGTGGGGTGGGTAGAGGTGGGGTGGAGCTGGTGCTGGGGCTGGGATAGAGGTTGATGGGGCTGGGATAGAGATTGATGGGGCTGGGTTAGAGGTTGATGGGGCTGGGTTAGAGGTTGATGGGGCTGGGATAGAGGTTGATGGGGCTGGGATAGAGGTTGGTGGGGCTGGGATAGAGGTTGGTGGGGCTGGGATAGAGGTTGGTGGGGCTGGGATAGAGGTTGGTGGGACTGGGATAGAGGTTGGTGGGTGGGTCTGGGATAGAGGTTGGTGGGTCTGGGATAGAGGTTGGTGGGGCTGGGATAGAGGTGGGTGGGGCTGGGATAGAGGTGGGTGGGGCTGGGATGGAGATGGGGTGGGGCTGGGATAGAGATTGGTGGGGCTGGGATAGAGGTTGATGGGGCTGGGATAGAGATGGGGTGGGGCTGGGATAGAGATGGGGTGGGGCTGGGATAGAGATGGGGTGGGGCTGGGATAGAGATGTGGTGGGGCTGGTGATAGAGATGGGGTGGGGCTGGGATAGAGGTGGGTGGGGCTGGGATAGAGGTTGGTGGGGCTGGGATAGAGATGGGGTGGGGCTGGGATAGAGGTGGGTTGGGGCTGGGATAGAGGTTGATGGGGCTGGGTTAGAGATGGGGTGGGGCTGGGATAGAGGTTGATGTGCCTGGGATAGAGGTTGGTGGGGCTGGGATAGAGATTGGTGAGGCTGGGTTAGAGATGGGGTGGGGCTGGGATAGAGGTTGATGTGCCTGGGATAGAGGTTGGTGGGGCTGGGATAGAGATGGGGTGGGGCTGGGATAGAGATGGGGTGGGGCTGGGATAGAGGTGGGTGGGGCTGGGATAGAGGTTGGTGGGGCTGGGATAGAGATGGGGTGGGGCTGGGATAGAGGTGGGGTGGGGCTGGGATAGAGATGGGGTGGGGCTGGGATAGAGATGGGGTGGGGCTGGGATAGAGATGGGGTGGGGCTGGGATAGAGATGGGGTGGGGATGGGATAGAGATGGGGTGGGGCTGGGATAGAGGTGGGTGGGGCTGGGATAGAGGTTGGTGGGGCTGGGATAGAGGTGGGTGGAGCTGGGATAGAGATGGGGTGGGGCTGGGATAGAGATGGGGTGGGGCTGGGATAGAGGTGGGTGGGCTGGGATAGAGGTTGGTGGGGCTGGGATAGAGATGGGGTGGAGGCAGACTGGGGTAGATGTGGGTGTAGTGGGTGGATGTTGAGAAAGTAAAGACATACATTTTTTTGACCCTCTTTTTCTCCCCAATTTCTTGATCACGAGCTTGTCTCATCGCTACAACTCACCAACGGGCGGTGAAGGTCAAGTCATGCGTCCTCTGAAACATGACCTGCCAAACCTCGCTTCTTAAAATGGATTGGATCCCTTTTTTTTTTATTGCCTAAAATGACATACCCAGCCTGTTGCTCAGGACCTAAAGCAAGGATATGCATATTCTTGATATCATTTGAAACAAAACTTTGAAGTTTGTGGAAATGTGAAACGTAAGAGAAAGGCCATAATGTATTATTCCAGCCCAGCCACAATTTAGATTTTGGCCACTAGATGGCATCACTCTGTATGTGCAACGTTTTAGACTGATCTAATGAACCATTGTATTTATGTTCAAACTGTTGTATCAAGACTGCCCAAATGTGCCTAATTGGTTTATTAATAAATTATCATGTTCATAACTCTGCACTCTCCTCAAACAATAGCATGGTTTTCTTTCACTGTAATAGCTACTGTACATTGGAAAGTGCAGTTAGATTAACAAGAATTTAAGCTTTCTACCAATATCAGATATGTCTATGTCCTGGGAACTGTTCTTGTTACTTACAACCTCATTAGCCTATGTTAGCTCAAACATCCCACAGGGGACCCATCAATCCTGTAGAGATTAACACCCACCCAATTAACCTGGAAGCCAACCGCAACCTTCAGGGGTCCAGCCGCCCCAGCGTGATGAGCCAAGTAAATCCCCCCACAGCCAGGCCCTCCTCTAAACCGGACGACGCTGGGCCAATTGTGCACCGCCCTATGGTACTCCTGGTCACGGCTGGTAATGACACAGCCTGGGATCGAACCCCAGGCTGTAGTGACGCCGCAACACTGCGATGCAGTGCCTTAGACTGCTGCCCCACTCGGGAGGCCCAAGGACATGCATTTCTATTCATGGTTTTAGGGCAGGCAGTGTGTTGAAAGCTTTTTCTTCAGGACTGAAAGGTATAAAGGTGTAAAGCTCAGAGGATTTAACCTCCATCAGTATTTATCACAAACCCTCCTCTCCTTCCTTCTTTCTGTCCTTCTTTCCTTCCTCCCTGTACTGCAGCAGTTGGTTGCCATAGCCCTCAGACCCTAAGACCAGTCAATGCACTAACACAGCGATATGGCTGTATTCAATTCACTTTAACCGTTAATCAATACCGATAGAGCCATGTTCCAGTTGATTATCATTCTAAATGTCCCTAATTGAGATTCAAGGTGTAGAAACTAGCCTATTTGACAGATGACATAAACTATACAGTATATTCCAGACTGTTCCATGAAGGCAACAGAGAGAGCAACGTGACCAGGACAACTTGTCTCTGTGTGCCACTCAGACATGCTCCGGAGTCCTAGGGAGGATTATGTTTCAGAACTTGTCAAGATACCAGAATTCACTTTTATCATGTTTGCCAAATACATGTGTTACCTGCTCCATAGAAACTGCTCTACCTAATGAATGGACAAAGATAAGGAAATCATTTACCAGCCTGAGGCTGACTATGCATGTGTGTGTGTGTGTGTGTGTGTGTGCGCGTGCGTGCCAAGTGTGTGTGTTTTCACAGGGAAAACGGTGTCAAAATATGTCGAGGGGAGCAGTCAACCTCGGACAACCTCTGAATATGTATTGGAAAAGACAGTGGTAAGATATGATATATGCTGCATGGTAAGATATGATATATGCTGCATGGTAAGATATGATATATGCTACATGGTAAGATATTATATATGCTGCATGGTAAGATATTATATATATATGCTGCATGGTAAGATATGACATTTGCTGCATGGTAAGATATTATATATGCTGCATGGTAAGATATGTTATATGCTGCATGGTAAGATGTGATATATGCTGCATGGTAAGATGTGATATATGCTGCATGGTAAGATGTGATATATGCTGCATGGTAAGATGTGATATATGCTGCATGGTAAGATGTGATATATGCTGCATGGTAAGATGTGATATATGCTGCATGGTAAGATGTGATATATGCTGCATGGTAAGATGTGATATATGCTGCATGGTAAGATATTATATATGCTGCATGGTAAAATATTATATATGCTGCATGGTAAAATATTATATATGCTGCATGGTAAGATATGATATATGCTGCATGGTAAGATATGATATATGCTGCATGGTAAGATATGATATATGCTGCATGGTAAGATATGATATATGCTGCATGGTAAGATATGATATATGCTGCATGGTAAGATATGATATATGCTGCATGGTAAGATATGATATATGCTGCATGGTAAGATATTATATATGCTGCATGGTAAGATGGTTGCGGTGGCGATTTTTATGAATTGTTCAGCAGGCTAATGGGTTGGGGTTAGAAACTGTTGATGATCCTTTTGTTCCTAGACTTGGCGCTTCGGTACCGCTGGCCGTGCAGTAGCAGAGAAAACAGTCTAGAAGTTGCGTGACTGGAGTCTCTGACAATTTTATGGGCTTTCCTCAGACAACGCCTATTATATACAGTTGGAGACAGAAGTTTACATACACTTAGGTTGGAGTCATTAAAACTTGTTTTTCAACCACTCCACAAATTTCTTGTTAACAAACTATAGTTTTGGCAAGTCGGTTAGGACATCTACTTTGTGCATAACACAAGTCATTTTTCCAACAATTGTTTACTGACAGATTATTTCACTTATAATTCACTGTATCACAACTCCAGTCAAATGTTTGGACACCTACTCATTCAAGGGTTTTTCTTAATTATTTTAGATTTTCTCCATTGTAGAATAATAGTGAAGACATCAAATCTATGAAGTACCACATATAGAATCAAGTAGTAACCAAAAAAGTGTTAAACATATCAAAATATATTTTAGATTTTTCAAAGTACCCACCTTTTGCCTTGATGACAGTTTTGCACACTCAATCAATTAATCACATTTATTTATAAAGCTCTTTCTACATGAGCAGATGCCACAAAATGCTACACAGCAACCCAGCCTAAAACCCCAAATAGCAAGCAATGCAGATGTAGAAGCACGGTGGCTAGGAAAAACTTCATAGGCAGAAACCTAGAGAGGAACCAGGCTCTGAGGGGTGGCCAATCCTCTTCTGGCTGTGCTGGGTGGAGATTATAAGAGTACATGGTTATTTAAGGCCAGATTGTTCTTCAAGATGTTCAAATATTCATAGATGAGCAGCAGGGTCAAATAATAATAATCATAGTGGTTGTAGAGGGTGCAACAGGTCAGTACCTCAGGAGTAAATGTCAGTTGTCTTTTCATAGCCGATCATTAAGAAGTTGAGACAGCAGGTGCAGTAGAGAGAGAGAGATTGTCGAAAACAAGGTAGCACGTCCGGTGAACAGTTACAACGCAAACACTCTTGGCATTCTCTCAACCAGCATCATGAGTAATGCTTTTCCAACAGTCTTCAAGTAGTTCCCACATATGTTAAGCACTTGTTGGCTGCTTTTCATTCACTCTGCAGTCCAACTCATCCCAAACCCTCTAGTTGGGTTGAGATCAGGGGATTGTGGAGGCCAGGTCATCTGATGCAGCACCACATCACTTTCCTTCTTGGTCAAATAGCCCTTACTCAGCCTGGAGGGGTGTTGGGTCATTGTCCTGCTGAAAAACCAATGATAGTCCCACTAAGCACAAACCGGATGGGATGGCGTATCGCTGCAGAATGCTGTGATAACCAGCATGGCTAAGTGTGCCTTGAATTCTAAATAATTCACTGACAGTGTCACCAGCAAAGCACCATCACATCTCCTCCTTCATGCTTCATGGTGGGAACCACACATGCGGAGATCATCCATTCACCTACACTGCATCTCACAAAGACGCAGCGGTTGGTACCAAAATTCTCAAATTTGAATTTGTCAGACCAAAGGAAAGATTTCCACTGGTTTAATGTCCATTGCTCATGTTTCTTGCCCCAATAAGTCTCTTCTTCTTATTGGTGTCCTTTAGTAGTGGTTTCCCTGCAGCAATTCGACCATTAAGGCCTGAATCACACAGTCTGCTCTTAACAGTTGATGTTGAGATGTGTCTGTTACTTGAACACTGCGAAGCACTTATTTGGGCTGGAAAGTTTGACATTTTCCAGATTGACTGACATTCTTGTCTTAAAGAAATGATGGACTGTCATTTCTCTCTGCTTATTTGAGCTGTTCTTTCCATATGGACTTGGTCTTTTAACAAATCGGGTTTTCTTCTGTACTCCACCCCTACCTTATCACAACAAAACTGATTGGCTCAAATGTATTAAGAAGGAAAGACATTCCACAAATTAACAAGGCACAACTGTTAATTGAAAGCATTCCAGGTGACTACCTCATGAAGCTGGTTGAGAGAATGCCAAGTGTGTGCAAAGCTGTTATCAAGGCAAAGGGTGGCTACTTTGAAAAATCTCAAATATAAAATACATTTTGATTCGTTTAACTCTTTTCTGGTTACCACGTGATTCCATGTGTTATTTCATCATTTTGATGTCTTCATTATTATTCTACAATGTAGAAAACAGTAAAAAATAATGAAAAACACTGGAATGTATAGGTGTGTCCAAACTTTTGACTTGTACTGTATATTTATACACACTACTGTTCAAAGTTTGAGGTCACTTAGAAACACCAGTCTCAACGTCAACAGTGAAGAGGCGACTCGGATGCTAGTGACCACTCGTGACCATATACCATATTTCGTCTCTTTGAGCTTCTAGTCATGAAATCGATGCTGCCTTCTCAATCACTTTTTATAGCTACTGTTTACAGATCTCCTCTGGGCCATATACAGCGTTCCTCATTGGAGTTCCCTGAATTCCTATCGGACCTTGTAGTCATAGCAGATAATATTCTAATTTGTGGTTACCCTGATCTCTTTTGACGAACATATCAAGACTGTTTCAAGGACAGCTTTTTTCCATCTACATAACATTGCAAAAATCAGAAACTTTCTGTCCAAAAATGATGCAGAAAAATGTATCCATGCTTTTGTTACTTCTAGGTTAGACTACTGCAATGTTTCACTTTCCGGCTATCGGATAAAGCACTAAAATACATTTCAGTTAGTGCTAAATATGGCTGCTAGAATCCTGACTAGAACCCCAAAAATTGTTCATATTA
>NW_027013710.1:0-41350 GCF_036934945.1 Oncorhynchus masou masou | reverse complement strand
TGCTGCACTGAAAAGTAAAGGGGCTGAATAATTTTGCACGCACAATTTTTCAGTTTTTGATTTGTTTAAAAAGTTTGAAATATCCAATAAATGTCCTTCCACTTCATGATTGTGTCCCACTTGTTGTTGATTCTTCACAAAAAATACAGTTTTATATCTTTGTTTGAAGCCTGAAATGTGGCAAAAGGTCACAAAGTTCAAGGGGGCCGAATACTTTCGCAAGGCACTGTATATTCAAAATGTCCATTTATTTGGCGTGTTTGATCCAGAAAAAACTGCTTCCAATTTGCGCAACATCACTACAAAATATCTCAAAAGTTAGCTGTAAACTTTGCCAAAACATTTCAAACTACTTTTGTAATACAACTTTGGGTATTTTTAAACGTTAAGAAAAGATTCAAATTGTAGACGGGACTATCTGTGTTCAATACAGGAAGATAACAAACTCATGCTACTTTCTAGTCATGCGACTTCTCAAAAAGTACACTTCAAATTACACAAATTCAAGATGGCCGTACTTCTTCATTACACAAAGGAATAACCTCAACCAAATTCTGGTGACATCCAGTTAGAAATCTCGTTTCCCAATGAAACCTCATTGAATGGACAGTGACCTAAAAAAAAATCTGAATGGTTAGTCCTCAGTGTTTTGCCTGCTCCATAAGTTCTGTTATACTCACAGACATGATTAAAACAGTTTTAGAGACTTCAGAGTGTTGTCTATCCAAATCTATGAATCATATGCATATCTTATATTCCTGGCATGAGTAGCAGAAAGTTGAAAATGGGCACGCTATTGATCCAAAAGAGAGACTTTATCGAACAAAATGAACATTTATTGAGTAAATGAATGTCTTCTGAGTGCAACCATATGAAGATCATCAAAGCTAAGTGACGTAAGTAACTCTTCTACTTGGCTGGTTACTGTTTGTAATGATTTGTTTGCTGGGCGCTGTTCTCACATAATCGCATGATATGCTTTCACCATAAAGCCTTTTTGAAATCTGACTCCATTGTTGGTGTCAAATGTATAACACTTGTATGCATCATGAACTTTTATAATGAGTATTTCTGATTTTGAATTTGGTGCTCTGCAATTTCACTGGGTGTTGAAAAAGGTTCATAAAATCAATAACTTGCTAGTAACAGATGACATTCATATTCTGAATATCTCTGAAACTCACTTAGATAATACATTTTATGATTTAGTAGTAGCAATCCATGGTTATAACATCTACAGAAAATACAGAAATTCCAATGGTGGAGGTGTTGCTTTTTTATATTCAGAACCACATTACTGTAAAGCCTGGCCGTGCTGCTGCTCCAGTTTCAACTGTTCTGCCTTATTATTATTCGACCATGCTGGTCATTTATGAACATTTGAACATCTTGGCCATGTTCTGTTATAATCTCTACCCGGCACAGCCAGAAGAGGACTGGCCACCCCACATAGCCTGGTTCCTCTCTAGGTTTCTTCCTAGGTTTTGGCTTTTCTAGGGAGTTTTTCCTAGCCACCGTGCTTCTACACCTGCATTGCTTGCTGTTTGGGGTTTTAGGCTGGGTTTCTGTACAGCACTTTGAGATATCAGCTGATGTACGAAGGGCTATATAAATAAATTTGATTTGATCTCGTGATAAAAGGGCTTTTCCGCAAAAGCATAAGAAGCTATTATCTGATGATAGCACAACAGTAAACAAAGAGGGCAGGCGCTACACAAAACGCAGAAATAAAATATAATACATGCATTACCTTTGAGCTTCTTTTGAGGGCACTCCAATATGTCCCATAAACATCACAATTGGTCTTTTGTTAGATTAATTCTGTCCATAAATATCCAAAATGTCTATTTTGGATATGTATGTTTGTTTGATCCAGAAAAAAACAGCTTCCACAATGCGCAACAACATCCCAAAATATTTCAAACTACTTTTGTAATACAACTTTAGATATTTTTAAACGTTAATAATCGATCAAATTGAAGACGGGTCTATCTGTGTTCAATACAGCAACAAAACAAACCAAGCTACGTATCAAGTATTGCACAACTCTCAACAGTGTTACGCAGTTCCTAGTTGGCCCTACTTCTTCATTGCACAAATGAATAACCTCAACCAAATTCCAAAGACTGGTGACATCCAGTGGAAGCGGTAGGAACTGAAAACAAGTTCCTAAGAAATATTGTTTGCCAATGAGACCTCAGTGAACAGACAGAGACCTCAAAAACAAAAAATCAGAATGGTTAGTCCTCACGGTTTTGCCTGCAACATAAGTTCTGTTAAACTCACAGACATGATTCAAACGGTTTTAGAAACTTCAGTGTTTTCTATCCAAATATACTAATAATATGCATATGTTATATTATTGACATGAGTAGCAGGAAGTTGAAATTGGGCACGCTATTTATCCAAAAGTGAAAATGCTGCCCCCTATACCGTAAGAAGTTAAACACTGTCGAAGTAATATGGCTACAGGTTCATCTGCCTCAACTAAAGCCCATTCTGGTTGGAAGCTGCTATAGACCACCAAGTGCTAACAGTCAGTATCTGGATAACATGTGTGAAATGTTTGATAATGTATGTGATACCAACAGAGGTATATTTTTGGGGTGATTTAAATATTCAATAGATTTCAGCAGGCTGCCCACTCCAGAGAAAGCTTCTAACTCTAACCAGTACCTGCATCCTGGTTCAAGTTTTCAGTCAACCTACTAGCTGCAAACAGCACAGGAATCATCAACATGTATTGATCACAGATTTAGTCAATTGCTTTAAAGCAGTATCCAAATCCATCGGCGGTAGTGATCACAATATAGTTGCCATATCAAGGAAAACCAAAGTTCCAAAGGCTGGGCATAATATAGTGTATAAGAGGTCATACAATATGTTTAGTAATGATTCCTATGTTGTTGATGTAAAGAATATTTGCTGGTCTGTGGTGTGTAATGAGGAGCAACCAGACGCTGCACTTGACAGATTCATGAAATGACTTATTCCAGTTACTAGTAAAATGACTGTAAAAATGGTTCAATCCCTGCGGATTGATGAGGAATTGAGAAACTGTATGGTTGAGAGGGGTGAGGCAAAAGAGATGCAGTCAGACTTATTTGCATAACTGTTTGGCAAACGTACTGCAAATTGAGAAATCTTGTGACTAAACTGAATAAAATGAAGAATAAACTGTACTATGAAACAAAGATAAATTATATAAAGAATGATAGCAAAAATCTTTGAGCACCTTCAATTAAATATTGGGCTAAAATGCAAACTCAACTCCATCATTTTTTTAATCAAATGGCTCATTCATCACAAAACCCACTGATATTGCCAATCACTTTCATTATCTTTACATTGGCAAGATTAGCAAATTTAGACATAACATGCCAACAACAAAACCTGACACTACACATCCAAGAATAACTGATCAAAATATGTAAGGCAACCATTGTAATTCAGAATACTGTAAAGTGAGTGTGGAAGAGATGAAACAATGATTGTTGTCTATCAACAATGACAAGCCACCGGGGTCTGACAACTTGGATGGAAATGACTGAGGATAATAGCAGATGATATTGCCACTCCTATTTGCCATATCTTCAATCTAAGCCGACTAGAGAGTCTGTGCCCTCAGGCCTGGAGGGAAGCTAAAGTCATTCTGCTTTCCATAGCAAACCACCCTTTACTGGCTCAAATAGCCGACCAATCCGCCTGTTATCAACCCTTAGTAAACTTTTCAATGCTATTTTACTGTAAACAAATGGTGTTTGACCAGATTCAATGCTATTTTACTGTAAACAAATACTGTTTGACCAGATTCAATGCTATTTTACTGTAAACAAATAGTGTTTGACCAGATTCAATGCTGTTTTACTGTAAACAAATAGTGTTTGACCAGATTCAATGCTGTTTTACTGTAAACAAATGGTGTTTGACCAGATTCAATGCTATTTTACTGTAAACAAATGGTGTTTGACCAGATTCAATGCTATTTTACTGTAAACAAATAGTGTTTTACCAGATTCAATGCTGTTTTACTGTAAACATATTGTGTTTGACCAGATTCAATGCTATTTTACTGTAAACATATTGACAACTTCCATTAGCACTCTATAGGGAAGGACATTCAACAAGCACGGCACTTACACAAATGACTGATGATTGGCTGAGAGAAATTGATGAAAAAAGATTGTGGGAGCTGTTTTGATAGACTGTAGATGAAACTCTAGGATGTAGGAGAGGAGAGTACGAGAGTGGGAGAGCTGAGACAACTATAAACAGGCTAGATGAAACTCTAGCAGCCCTGGTGGCATCTGGTGACTCTGCTGGCTCAAAGAATCAATACCCTCAAGATGTAAACTGTCCTTTCATATCCATCAATGCGTCCACCCCCCGTCTCACAACATTAGGAACACCTGCTCTTCCATGACATATACTGACCAGGTGAATACAGGTGAAAACTATGATCCCTTATGGATTTCCCCTGTTACATCCACTTCAAACAAGTGTAGATGTAGATGAAGGGGAGGAGACAAGTTAAATAAGGGTTTTAAGCCTTGAGACACTTGAAACATGGATGTGCATGTGTGCCATTCAGAGGGTGAATAGGCAAGACAAAAGATTTAAGTCTCTTTAAATGGAGTATGGTAGTAGGTGCCAGGTGCAGCGGTTTGAGTGTGTCAAGAACTGGTCCACCACCCTAAGGACATCCATGAACGAAGGGTGGAGGGGAGTGCAGCTCACTGTCAGGATGGTGTTCCTAATGCTTTGTGCACTCAGTTTACACTCTCTCTTTGACAGTCTCTCTCTCTCTCCCCCTCTCTCCCACCCTCCCCTCCCTGCCCATCCAGCTGACCACCCCAGTAGCAGTGTAACAGTGTCCCTCTTCTCCCCTTGTCCCAGAAGGCCAAAGCAGATTGCGCAGCCTTCTCCAATCCCCCGGTCACTGTTTAGGTTTCAACATCCATTTACTCCTCTATAGATCTCTTAACGCTAATGACTTTCAAGTGGTTTAGACAGTTGTAGACAGCTTGTTGGAGGGGCATCTGCCACATGCTTTACTAAGCCATTCAGAGTCACATTGATTCATGGGACTAGGGGTCAAAGGGCAGGGTGATTGTGGATGACCAGAAACAAATACATCCAAAGACTGACTGGCTTTTCATTTGGTTAGGTGCTTTAACCCTAGGTTCTAGAAGAGCAGAGGAAGAATACATTTCAGTAACAGTTGGTATTATGTCATCGGGAAAATGGTGATGGTAAAGGCTTTTTTATTTTTCTAGGTCCAGTTGAAGAAAATGAAACGCCTCAGACCTTGTCTCTCGACATCGTGTTGACCAGAGTCACAAACACAATAGTTAACCGTTTTTTATCCATAATGTCAAAAGTCAGACAGAGAGCAACACTCAACCTAAGCCTTAAGAAGATTTGATTGACATTACGGTTATTTAATCAAATGTCAATCCATGCACATTTATAATGCCCTCGTCGAATTCAAATACAGACACGTTGTTTTACCCCACTCACCAAAGCCCGATATTTACAATGAACAGTCAGCGTGTTTTCAGTCATTTTGATATGAGAAATACATGTCTGTCCATGAACGTTGTGGAGAAAGGGCTTGAAACATCCTGTTTATGTCAGTCGGAGGCGTTGTGAGGTGCATATCCGGCCAACCAACGTTTCACATTTCTGAAATCACCTGCCATTTGAAATATAATTGGCTGTAGTGTTGTGTTGAGTAAGGGTCTGCTTTATGAGCTGCTACAGAGCTGCCAGAGGTTTAAGGTTTGATCATATGGTGCTGACATAATGTCAGGCTGTACGTGTCACAACAATAACAGTAGAATAAATTCTCTGTCTCTCTGATGGAGATCTCACCATTACACTGAACAAAACTAGAAATGCTACTTGTAAAAGTACTTGTTTCATGAGCTGAAATAAAAGATCCCTGTTTGTGAGTTCTCCTTTGCCAAGATAATCCATCCACTTTACAGTGTGGCATATCAAGAACTTGATTAAACAGCATGATCATTACACAGGTGCCCCTTGTGCTGGGGACAATAAAAGGCCACTCTAAAATGTGAAGTTTTATCACACAACACAATTCCACAGATGTCTCAAGTTTCGAGGGAGCATGTAATTGGCATGCTGACTACAGGAATGTTCACCAGAGCTGTTGCCAGAGAACGTAATGTTAATTTCTCTACCATAAGCCGCCTCTAACCTAATTTTATAGAATTTGTCAGTAAGTCCAACCAGCCTCACAATATGGTGTGGTATAGGCGAGAGGTTTGCTGATATCAACGTTGTGAACAGCCCCATGGTGGCGGTTGGGTTATGGAATAGGCGAGCGGTGTCACACCCTGACCATAGTTTGCTTTGTATGTTTCTATGTTTTGTTTGGTCAGGGTGTGATCTGAGTGGGCATTCTATGTTGTGTGTCTAGTTTTTCTATTTCTATGTTTGGCTTGATATGGTTCTCAATCAGAGGCAGGTGTTAGTCATTGTCTCTGATTGGGCACCATATTTAGGTAGCCAGTTTTGTGTTGGGTTTTGTGGGTGGTTGTTTCCTGTCTCTGTGTTTGTTGCACCACATAGGGCTGTTTTGGTTTTTCCACGTTTATTTTGTATTATGTTCATGTTTAGTTTTCTTATTAAAAAACATGAACTTCAACCACGTTGCATTTTGGTCCGCCTCTCCTTCCCAGGAAGAAAATCATGACAAGCGGTTTGCTGATGTCAACGTTGTGAACAGCCCCATGGTGGCAGTGGGGTTATGGTGAGTGAGCAGTTTGCTGATGTCAACGTTGTGAACAGCCCTATGGAGGCGGTAGGGTTATGGAATCGGCGAGCGGTTTGCTTACGTCAACGTTGTGAACAGCCCCATGGTGGCGGTGGGGTTATGGTGAGTGAGCAGTTTGCTGATGTCAACGTTGTGAACAGCCCTATGGAGGCGGTAGGGTTATGGAATCGGCGAGCGGTTTGCTTACGTCAATTTTGTGAACAGCCCCATGGTGGCGGTGGGATTATGGTTTTGTTACGGGTTTTGGTTTTTCCATGTATGTTTTGAGGTTGGACTTTAGCACGTATAGCTCGTTAGCACGTAGGGCACACCGATTGGTGTCAATTCGTTAGTCAGTATGTGTTACACCTGTGCTCCATCTCACTGGAAGGTGTTTTACCTAAAACACCAACTGTTTTGTTTTGGTTGTTGTCAGTGAGTCTTTGTTAGTTTTCCCTTCTGTTTGAGTGCCAATTTAGGTTTTCTTGTTGGGGAACGAAAAAGTATGGACAGCCATAAACTATGGACAACAAATACAATTGCATTTTGAATGAACAAAATTACCATGATGAGATACTAAGGCCCATTGTATTACCAGTCAAGTGAAATCAATAGATTTGGGCCTTATTTATTTTGATTGACGAAGTGAAGATCTCATTACTATAGACAGAACACACTGTGGACAACGTGTAGATCTCATTACTGTAGACAGAACACACTGTGGACAAAGTGGAGATCTCATTACTATAGACAGAACACACTGGACAACTTGGAGATCTCATTACTGTAGACAGAACACAATGTGGACAAAGTGGAGATCTCATTACTATAGACAGAACACACTGTGGACAACGTGTAGATCTCATTACTATAGACAGAACACACTGTGGACAAAGTGGAGATCTCATTACTATAGACAGAACACACTGGACAAAGTGGAGATCTCATTACTATAGACAGAACACACTGGACAACGTGGAGATCTCATTACTGTAGACAGAACACACTGTGGACAAAGTGGAGATCTCATTACTATACACAGACCTGGGATAGGAGAGAACTGACATTGTAGTTACTCCACAATACTAACTTAAATGGCAGAGGAATAGAAGGAAGCTAGTACAACATACAGCATCCTGTTTGCAATAAGGCACAAAAGTAAAACTGCGTTCTTTGCCGCTGCTGCTGCTGGCCGTTACCACGCTGCTTGGTCCATTGTTGGTGGGTTATTCTGTCACGATCGTCGTAGTGAGGAGACCAAAGTGCAGCGTGGTGTGAATGCATACTTTTAATGAAAGACGAAAAACACTAAGTACACTAAACAAACAAACAAAATAACAGACGAACGTGACCGCTATCAAAACTGAGTGCTAACATGCAACATCACGTAGACAATAACCTACCAACCACAATACAAAACAGGCTACCTAAATATGGTTCCCAATCAGAGACAACGACAAACACCTGCCACTGATTGAGAACCATATCAGGCCAAAACACACAAACAGACTAACTAGACATGCGACATAGAATGCCCACTCATATCACACCCTTACCAAACAAAACATAG
Organism: Oncorhynchus masou masou; assembly: GCF_036934945.1. Lineage (NCBI taxonomy): Eukaryota > Metazoa > Chordata > Actinopteri > Salmoniformes > Salmonidae > Oncorhynchus > Oncorhynchus masou. Next base: position 33,002 of record NW_027013710.1, on the reverse strand, counting down.
AAACAAACAACGCAAATAGTGGTCAGAGTGTGACAGGGAGTTCAGGCAATAAATAGGCCATGGTGGCGAAGTAATTACAATATACAATTAAACACCGGAATGGTAGATGTGCAGAAGATGGATGTGCAAGTAGAGATACTGGGGTGCAAAGGAACAAGATAAATAAATCAATACCGTATGGGGATGAGGGAGTTGGATGGGCTGTTTACAGATGGGCTATGTACAGGTACAGTGATCTTTGAGCTGCTCAGGTAGCTGGTGCTTAAAGCTAGTGAGGGGGAAAATGAGTCTCTAACTTCAGTGATTTTTGCAGTTCATTCCATTCATTGGAAGCAGAGAACTGGAAGGAAAGGCGGCCAAAGGAGGAAAAGGCTTTGGGGGTGACCAGTGAGATGTACCTGCTGGAGTGCGTGCAACGGGTGGTTGCTGCTATGGTGACCAGTGAGCTGAGATAAGGCGGGACTTTAGATGTAGATGACCTGGAACCAGTGGGTGTGGCGTCGAGTATGAAACAAGGGCCAGCCAACGAGAATGTACAGGTCGCAGTAGTGGGTAATATATGGGGCTTTGATGACAAAACGGATGGCACTGTGATAGACTGCATCCAATTTGTTGATTAGAGGATCGGCAGGATGGTCAGTTTTACGAGGGTATGTTTGGCAGCATGAGGGAAGCGATTCTAGATTTGGAGATGCTTAATGTGAGTCTGGAAGGAGAGTTTACAGTCTAACCAGATATCTAGATATTTGTAGTTATGGGCGGGCAGGTGCGGGCAGTGATCGGTTGAAGAGCGTGCATTTAGTTATACTTGCATTTAAGAGCAGTTGGAGGCCACGGAAGGAGAGTTGTATGGAATTGAAGCTCGTCTGGAGGTTAGATAAGTGTCCAAAGATGGTCCAGAAGTATACAGAATGGTGTCGTCTGCATAGAGGTGGATCAGAGCATCACCAGCAGCAAGAGCATCATCATTGTGGTATACAGAGAAGAGAGTCGGCCCGAGAAATTAACCCTGTGGCACCCCCATAGAGACTGCCAGAGGTCCCGACAACAGGCCCTCCAATTTGACACACTGAACTCCATCAGAGAAGCAGTTGGTGAACCAGGAAATGCAATAATTTGAGAAACCAAGGCTGTTCAGTCTGCCAATAAGATTGTGGTGATTGACAGAGTCGAAAGCCTTGGCCAGGTCGATGAATACAACTGCACAGTTGGCGGTTATGATATCATTTAGGACCTTGAGCATGGCTGAGGTGCACCCATGACCAGCTCTGAAACCAGACTGTGTAGCAGAGAAGGTACTGTGGGATTTGAAATGGTCGGTAATCTGTTTGTTAATTTTGCTTTTGAAGATCTTAGAAAGGCAGGGTAGGATAGAAATAGGTCTGTAGCAGTTTGGGTCTAGAGTGTCTCCCCCTTTTGAAGAGGGTGATGACCGCGGCAGCTTTCCAATATTTGGCAATCTCAGACGATACGAAAGAAAGGTTGAAGTGGCAAGTGATTAGGGGTTGCAAAATTTCAGCAGATCATTTTAGAAAGAGAGGGTCCAGATTGTCTTGCCCGGATGATTTGTAGGGGTCCAGATTTTGCAGCTCTTTCAGAACATCAGCTATCTGGATTTGGGTGAAGGAGAAATGGGGGATGCTTGGGCGAGTTGTTGTGGGGAGTGCAGGGCTGTTGACTGGGGTAGGGGTAGCCAGGTGGAAAGCCTGGCCAGCAATAGAAAAATGCTCAGTGCAGTGGGCAGCTGGGAGGAGGTGCTCATGGGGGGTGGTGCTCATTCTACATGGACTTACAGTGTCCCAGAACTTTTTTTGAGTTTGTGCTACAGGATGCACATTTCTGCTTTAAAAAGCTAGCCTTAGCTTTCCTAACTGCCTGTGTATAACTTCCCTGAAAATTTGCATATCGCAGGGGCAATTCGATGCTAATGCAGAACGCCACAGGATGTTTTTGTGCTGGTCAAGGGCAGTCAGGTCTGGAGAGAACCAAGGGATATATATGTTCCTGGTGCAACATTTTTTGAAAGGGGCATGCTTATTTAAGAATGTGAGGATATAGTACAGTATATTATATTACATGTATTATGTACAGTAGATTATATTACAGGTACAAAGTATGGTAGATTATATTACAGTTACTTAGTACATAAGATTATATGAGCGGTATTTCATACAGGATATTATATTACAGTTACTTAGTACATAAGATTATATGAGCGGTATTTCATACAGGATATTATATTACAGTTACTTAGTACATAAGATAATATGAGTGGTATTTCATACAGGATATTATATTACAGGTATACAGTACAGGATATTATATTACAGGTATACAGTACAGTCGTGGCAAAAAGTTTTGAGAATGACACAAATATTGATTTCCACAAAGACTGCTGCCTCAGTTTGTGTGATGGTGTCACGGCTGGCTAGGTGTGTAATGAGGAATAAGGCACAGAGAGCAGAGAGGTCCAGGGGAACAGTGCACTTTAATACGGCACCAAAATGAAATGCCCAACACGCAGGGCGCAAACACTGACCAACCCAAAACAATGGGTAACAAGGTCCAGAGCACTAACAACACCAAACGATACAACGTGAACATCAAAATAATCCCGCACAACAAAGGGGCGGGTTCCATACACTAAATAGGGAAGTAAATCAAGCACCAACAAAATAGGAACAGGTGTAAGAAATGAGACAAAACTAACCGAAAAGAAAAAGGGATCGGTGGCGGCTAGTAGGGTGCCGCGGGCGATCCGGGTGGGGGCGGTGGAAGTCTCTCAGGAGTGAAGGGTCCAAAATGTCCCCCACCGGTACCCAGCAACTCACCTCCGGACCGTACCCCTTCCAGTCCACCAGGTACAGTAGGCCCCTCACCCGGCGTCTCGAGTCCAGAATGGTGCGTACCGTGTACGCCGGGGACTCCCCGATGTCCAGAGGGGGCGGAGGGACCTCAAGCACCTCACCTTCTTGTAGGGGACCAGCCACCAACGGCCTGAGGAGAGACACATGAAACGAGGGGTTAATACTATAATAAGCAGGAAGTTGTAACCTATAACACACCTCGTTTATTCTCCCCTGGACTTTAAATGGCCCCACACACTGTGACTCCAGCTTCCGGCAGGGCAGGCGGAAGGACAGGTTTCGGGTCGAGAGCCAGACCCGGTCCCCCGGTGCGAACACGGGAGAGCTCACTGCGGTGCTGGTCAGCGCTCTTCTTCTGCTGTTCCCCAGCCAGTCTCAACGATTCCTGGACGGCTCTCCAGGTGTCCTTTGAGCGCTGCATCCCATTCCTCCACCGCAGGAGCTTCGGCCTGGCTCTGATGCCATGGGGCCAGGACCTGCTGGTAGCCCAACACACTCTGGAAGGGAGACATGTCGAGCAGTGGCGAAGGGAGTTCTGAGCGAGCTCTACCCAAGGAGCAATACGACCGCAGAAACCTGCCCACATCCTGGTTTACTCGCTCCACCTGCCCATTACACTTGGGTGGAAACCTGAGGTCAAGCTGACCGAGACCACCAGCCTCTCCATAAATGCCCTCCAAACTCTGGACGTGAACTGGGGACCCCGATCAGAGACTCCATAGTGCTGGAAGACATGGGTAAACAGAGCGTCCGCAGTCTGCAGAATGTTGGGAGACCGGGCAACGGGATGAGATCGCTGGACTTAGAAAACCGATCCACAACGACCAGGATCGCAGTACTTCCCTGGGACAGGGGAAGGTCGGTGAGGAAGTCCACCGATAAGTGTGACCATGCTGTTTTGGAATGGGGAGGGGCTGTAATTTCCCTCAAAGGCAGGTGTCGAGGAGCCTTGCTCTGAGTGCACACTGAGCAGGAGGAGACATAAAATCTCACGTCCTTCACCAACGTGGGCCACCAGTATCTCCCCCTAAGACTCCGCACTGTCCTTCTGATGCCAGGATGACCCGAGGAGGGTAGAGTATAAGCCCAATGAATCAGCCTGTAAGGGAATTCCCCCCTGTATTGGACAAAAATGAATGGCAAACTATTGGCAGAGTACAAACCATGTACACATTGATCAATACCACCCAAATCGGCGTTGATTCATGCAAAATGTACTTCAAATGCCATATGGCTATTGCCAGTTGTAACACTTCAAAAATCCAACAGGTGGCGTGTGCGCTCCACCGTGGTTTTTCATATTGATATTGGACTCCAAGTCAACAGCAAAAAGCCAAATTTTGAAAAAATTGATTTTTTGTCAAACTTATCACCCCTTAAAAAAGTGCTTTCTGGACCGTTTTTCGAAATTCTTTTGCTTTTTTTGTCAATTACACGTGTAAGAACTGTATGAATATACTTTCGTCCAATTTTATTATCATTATTTTTTTTATTTTTTTTACTTGCGCATTATTGCATGTGTTTTCTCCATCTGCAATATGATTTCATAGGAAGTCAGAAGTCAAAAGTCAATAATTGCAAAATTTCATAAACTTAACACACCCCTAAAAAAGTGCTTTCTGGACCGTTTTTCGAAATTTTTTCGAATTTTGTGTCAATTACACACGTATAAGAACTGTATCAACATACTTTAGTCATATTTTATTATCATAATGTGTTTTTTTTTTTTACTTGTGCATAAGGCATATGTTTTGTGGGGGCCAAATGTCATAAGAAATTTGACATGCTCAAAAATCCTTCAGAAATGCAAAATTGACTGGCCTGATGAACTCGGGATGGCCGGGCAGTGATTGATGTTCCTTTCAATCACTCGTGGTGTTGATTTCATCATGTCCATTTGTTTATGTTTTCTCACTTTTGCAAAGTCACTGTGCATTTGCAATATGGTTAACTGGGCATTCACCATCACCAATTTGTCATGCTATAAAAATCATACAGGAATGCCAAATTGACTGGCCCGATGAACTCAGGATGGCTGGGCAGTGATACTGGTACCTCTCCATCGCTCGTTAGGGTTGATTTCAGAATGTCGCTTTTGGTGATGGTACCTCACCGCTTAAACATATTGCAAATGGACAAGAGTCAACTGCAAGTCACCGTCCATCAGTCAATTTGATATCATTCTGACTACAAACTGACACCAAACCCACTTTTCCCAACTCGTTTAGGAGCCAAGTATCACATACTGCAGAGCTGGCCCAAAATTCACAACGCCTTCGGTTCAAACCATAACAAAACCATAAAACACATAGTTACTTTCTAGCTGCGGGGCCAGTTCGGACATTATGTGTAGTCCTATGTGAGGCGACCCCGAATCCCGAGTTTCGGCTCGATAGGTCATTTGGTGTCCGAGTAAAAGCCTAATTGGTGCTGAAAATCCACTTTTTTTTCCATGCCTTGCTACGGGGTCCTTGAATGAGCTATCGGACAGAAACGTTGGGGTCCGTGTCTATGGGCCGAGACGGTCACAATGCACCTAGTCTTGTGTCTCTGGGACATTTCTAAATGTCGCCATTTTCGTAATGGTCAAAATGAATTGAAGTCATTGCAAATGTTCGATGCTGTTTCTCGGTCCGAGAACCTTCTAGAGCACCGTAACTCACCACGCACTATCAACCTGAGGTCTAGAACAGGATTCTAAAGTTTCGGAACTCTAGGTCTGACGGTTCTTTTTTAGCTCGAACAAAGCTAACTATTGGAGGCACTGTCAGTCTCTACACACCCCAATACGTCCCTCCATCCAAGTTGTGTATCTGTGTGATTTAGTTTTCCTTTGAATTTTTATGGGAAAAATGACTGATTTACAGTTCATGGGGGTTGACTAATCACACATATGAAGTTTTGGACAGATCTGATTTTTTTTAACCCTTCCAAACAGCCCCTGAGACACCAATTATGGCACTTCCGGTTGGCACAGGAAGCTATAAATACACACATGTCTTGATTGACATAGAAACCTACAGAATCCTGAGTTTTAAGTCTTTAAGTTGAGAATTGACTGATCTACACAGGGTTGAATAATGCAGAGTCATTTTCACCTTTGGAGGTGATGTACATCCAAATACCTTTTGGGTCAATTTAACCACTTCCGGTTGCTCCAGGAAGCTTAGCTTAGAATCGACACAGGTAGACCTCATAGTGGTCTGATGGAATGTCATAGAAGACAGGTTCATACAGCATTCATAACCCATATAGACTCCAGGTTGAATTTCGAGGTGAAGCCAATGTATTCCTATGGAGAGAGAAGTCAATGCAAACTTTTTGATGTAAACACCTTCTTTTAACTGTGAAAGGTTAATGCCACACAGTCAAGGTTAGGCTTGCACAGATCGGGAGGCCCTTAGGAACATTCCTGTGGTTGAATTGTCTTTCTAAACCTAACGGTTCCGCCGCTGTCACCCAAAATCAAATGACATTGTGGTGCAGGCTTCATTGTGGGCCTATTTTTCTCATGGTCGCTGCGCTTAGACCGAGCGAGCTACGGTCAAGCGGGATATCTCGTTGAACTCGGCACGGCCTTGGGATTATGTTTATGCCATTGCCTGCTCTCTGTGTCTTTAAACACCACGCTTTGTCACTCCATCCTTGCTGTGTGTGTGTGTGAGAGCTTTTCTTTGACATCTGTTGGGAGAAATGAGTGATTCTTCAGTTCAGGAGGGTTGCCTAATCACATATGAAGTTTTGAAAAGATCTGACCTTTTTAACCCTTGGATACAGCCACTATGACACCATTTAAGGCACTTCCTGTTGGCACAGGAAGCTATAAATAAACTCATATCCTCATTGGGGTATGCCTTTACAGAATCCTGAGTTTTAAGTCTTTACGTTAAGAACTGAGTTATTTACGGAGGGTTTAGTGAGTGTGTGTTTTTTCAGAAAATCATAGAAAATCACAGAAATGTCGCAGAGCTCCGCAGCACACTTTAAAAATATTCGTATGAACACCCTGCAACTGGATCTGTAACCGTTGAAAAAAAAAAACACCTATATCTGAACATCACAAACCTTTCATCGTACGATTTCTCTTAAATGACGATAGATAAATGGCTGATTTTTATTTTATTTTATTGACACAAGAGGCTCCTTGACTTTGACGTGAAGTGAAAAAATCTTTTCTCTATTTTCATTTTGGACCTTTAATCCCAGAAATATGGCCATAACTCAAAAACCGTTGAGGCCTAGACGCCATCTTGTTCGGGGCCAACTGCCCATTATGCCAAACCCATGCTCACCAAGTTTCGGCTTCGAAATATTTTCAGTTTTCGAGATATGGCCCGTCGTGATTCGGGATGTTTTGTCCAATTGCAATATGATTGCTTATGCCCTCTTGTGGGATCTTTCGGCATAGCGGAAGAATTGACCAAAATTTGATTATTTTATAAAACGAAAACCGAATGTCCGACAAAGTTCATTTGATGACTTCCCGGTAGGTCTGGCCCTGCCGCTCGGCCCGACGCCGTCCCCGAATTTTAAAAATGTTTTCGGACGTCTAGTAAGGGACGGTACATTTCCAATATGGACTTTCTCACTAACCATACGGTGATTGTCAAAAAGTTCCCTTAATGTATGTCACGGACACCCCGCGGCACGTACTGAGCCCCCGCTGGACACTGAGGGGGGGCAGGCTCCAACCGTAATGCCCTCTCTATCTCCACGTCCACCTCCCATACCACCGGTGCCATGAGGTGGAATGATGGGAGTCGGCTCGATGGACCGCTCCTCGGTATCATATAGGCGGGACAGCGCGTCGACTTTAGTGTTCTGGGAGCCTGGCCGGTATGAGATGGGAAAAGTACATGGCCCATCTAGCCTGACGTGGATTCATTCTCCTCGCTGCCCGGATATACTCGAGAATACAATGGTCAGTCCAGCCAATGTCTCCACACCTTCAGAGCCTTAACTATAGCTAACAACTCCCGGTCCCCCACTTCATAGTTTGCTCCACTGGACCGAGCTTCTTCGAAAAAAAGCACAAGGGCAGAGCTTTGGTGTTTTGCGCACGAGCGATAGGACAGCACAGCCCCGACCCCAGCCTCGGACTCGTCCACCTCCACTATCGACGCTAAAGAGGTGTCCGGATGCGGCAACACATTCGCGCATTGGTGAACAGCTCCTTCAGACGACTGAAAACTCTGCCCGCCACTGCTGACCTGCGCATGTGCACAAGGCTGTAACGCGGTCACACTCCATCACCATCCCGGAGGTGGAAATGCGATAACCCAGGAAGGAAACGGCTTGTTTGGAGAACACACATTTCTCAGCCTTGACATACAAGTAATCTTCCAGCAGTCGCCCAAGTACCTTACGCACCAGAGACATGTGCACAGCGCGTGTGGCAGAATAGATCAAGATGTCATCGATGTACACTACAACTCCCTGCCCGTGCAGGTCTCGGAGAATCTCGTCTACGAAAGATTGGAAGACGGCTGGATCATTCTTCAACCCATATGGCATGACGCGGTACTCATACTGGCCAGATGTAGTACTAAATGTAGTACGTTTTTCCACTCATCGCCTCCCCGGATATGCACCAGGTTATACACACTCCTCGGGTCCTGTTTTGTGAAGAAATGCGCCCAGTGAAATGATTCCACCGCCGTAGCGATGAGAGGGAGTGGCTAACTAAACCCCACTGTGATTGAATTTAGACCTCTATAATCAATGCACTGACTCAGCCCTCACTTCTTCTTCACAAAAAAGAAGCTCCAGGAGACTGGTGACATGGAGGGCCGAATGTACCCCTGCCCCAGAGATTTAGTGACATATGTCTCCATAGCCACTGTCTCATCCTGGGACAATGGGTACACGTGACTCCTATGAAGTGCAGCGTTCTCCAGGAGGTTTATCGTGCAGTCCCCTTGACGATGGGGTGGTAATTGGGTCGCCGCCTTCTTACGAAGGCTATAGCAAAATTGGCATATTCAAATGGAATACACACGGTGGAACCTGGTCTGGACTCTCCACCGTAGTCGCACCTATGGAAACTCCTATACACCGGCCTGAACACTCCTCTGACCACCCTCGAAGAGCCCCGTCTCCATGAAATCCCCGGGTTGTGATGAGCTAGCCACGGAATTCCCAGCACCACTGGAAACGTAGGTGAATCAATAAGGAATAGACTAATCCGTTCCTTATGACCCCCCCTGCGTTACTATGTCGAGTGGCACCGTGGCCTCCCTGACCAGCCCGGACCCTAATGGTTGGCTATCTAAGGAGTGCACGGGGAAAGGTTGGTCTAACAACCTGCGGAATCCCAAGCCTTAGTGCGAGCCCATGATCCATAAAGTTCCCAGCTGCGCCTGAATCGACTAGCGCCTTATGCTGTAGAGGGGGAGAAACCCAGGGAAAGAGGTTAGCACAAACATATGGCCGACAGGAAGCTCTGGGTGAGTCTGGTGCGGACTCACCTGGGGTGAACGAGTAGTGCTCCGCCTGCCCTCCCGACAAGCTTCTCTAGCACCGGTCGGCCGTGTGTCCTCGCCGACCACAACTGGTGCAGGAGGAAACTCCTCCTCTGGTCCCCCTCGATGCAGCCCCCTCTAACTCCATGGGGATGGGAGCAGGAGGGTCTGGGGGGTGGAATCAACAGGGCCTGTTCCGGACACCTGCGGGCAGCCAGGTTGTCCAGACGAATGGACATATCTATCAATTCATCCAATGAGAGAGTCATGTCCCGACACGCGAGCTCCCTGGAGACGTACTCCCTGGGGCTACAACGGAAGTGGTCCATCAAAGCCCTGTCGTTCCACCCCGCTCCTGCGGCCAAGGTCCGGAACTCCAGGGCAAAGTCCTGCGCGCTCCTCATCTCCTGTCGCAGGTGGAACAGCCGTTCACCTGCAGCTCGGCCCTCCGGTGGTTGATCGAACACAGCCCGGAATCAGCGGATGAACTCGGGGTAGTGATCCCTCGCCGAGTCTGGGCCATTCCACACTGCATTGGCCCACTCCAGGGGGAGTTGGCCCACTCCCTGAAGGAGTCGGACGGACGGTAGCTAGGTATAATTCCAGTTGGAGGAGGAACCCCTGACACCCAGCCGCCATCCCATCGTACTCCCAGGGGAGTGCCAGACGCAGGGCCCCGGAGCCGGATGCTGAAGCAGGGGTAGGTGGTGCTGTTGGGGGGGGGGGGTGCTGGAGATGAGGTGGGAAGGCCGCTCCTCTCCCATCGGTCCATCCTCTCCATTATCTGATCCATTATCTGATCCATGGCGGACCCAATCCGGTGAAGAACGGTGGTGTGATGGAGGACCCTCTCCTCCATCGAGGGGAGAGGAGGTGTGGCTGCTCCTGCTGATTCCATATTATCAGGTGCGGGAATCTGTCAATTTGCATATACTCCAGAATGTTATGAAGAGTGATGATATGAATTTCAACTAATTGCAAAGTCCCTCTTTGCCATGCAAATGAACTGAATCCTCCCAAAAACATATGCATTTCAGCCCTGCCACAAATCGACCAGCTGACATCATGTCAGTTATTCTCTCGTTAACACAGTTGTGAGTGTTGAAAAGGACAAGGTTGGAAATCACTTTGTCATGCTCATTTGAGTTTGAATAACAGACTGCAAGCTTCAAAAGGAGAGTGGTGCTTAGAATCATTGTTCTTCCTCTGTCAACCATTGTTACCTGCAAGGAAACACGTGCCATCATCATTGCTTTGCACAAAAAGGGCTTCACAGGCAAGGATATTGCTGCCAGTAAGATTGCACCTAAATCAACCATTTATTGCATCATCAAGAAAATCAAGGAGAACGGTTCAATTGTTGTGAAGAAGGATTCAGGACACACAAGAAAGTCCAGCGAGCACCAGGACCATCTCCTAAAGTTGATTCAGCTGCGAGATCAGGGCACCACCAGTACAGAGCTTGCTTAGGAATGGCAGCAGGCAGGTGTGAGTGCATCTGCATGCACAGTGAGGTGAAGACTTTTGGGGGATGGCCTGGTGTCAAGAAGGTTAGCAAAGAAGCCACTTCTCTCTAGGAAAAACATCAGGGACAGACTGATATTCTGCAAATGGTACAGGGATGGACTGCTGAGGACTGGGGTAAAGTCATTTTCTCTGATGAATCCCCTTTCCGATTGTTTGGGGCATCAGGAAAAAAAGATTGTATGGAGAAGACAAGGTGAGCACTAGCATCAGTCCTGTGTCATGCCAACAGTAAAGCATCCTGAGACCATTCATGTGTGTGGTTGCTTCTCAGCCAAGGGAGTGGGCTCTCACAATTTTGCCTAAGAACACAGCCATGAATAAAGAATGGTACCAACACATCCTCCGAGAGCAACTTCTCCCAACCATCCAGGAACAGTTTGGTGACAAACAATATCTTTTCCAGCATGATGGAGTACCTTGCCATAAAGAAAAAGTGATAACTAAGTGGCTCAGGGAACAAAACATTGATATTTTGGGTCCATGGCCAGGAAACTCGCCAGACCTTAATCCCATTGAGAATTTGTGATCAATCCTCAAGAGGCAGGTGGACAAATAAAAACCCACAAATTCTGACAAGCTCCAAGCATTGATTACGCAAGAATGGACTGTCATCAGTCAGGATGTGGCCCAGAAGTTAATTGACAGCATGCCAGGGCGGATTGAGGAGGTCTTGAAAAAGAAGGGTCAACACTGCAAATATTGACACTTTGCATCAACTTCATGTAATTGTCAATAAAAGCCTTTGACACTTATGAAATGCTTGTAATTGTAGTTCAGTATTCCATAGTAACATCGGACAAAAATATCTAAAGACACTGAAGCAGCAAACTTTGTGAAAATTAATATTTGTGTCATTCTCAAAACTTTTGGCCATGACTGTACTGTAGATTATATTACAGATATATAGTACTGTAGATTATATTACATGTATATTGTACAGTTGATTTATATTATGGGTATATAGTACAGTAGATTATATTATGGGTATATAGTACAGTAGATTATATTATGGGTATAATGTACAGTAGATTATATTACAGGTACCTTTTCGTCACCATAACCACTGGCTCCAGGTAATTTCTAAATCAATGCTTGGAAAAGCTACGCCTTATCTCAGCTCACTGGTCACCATAGCAACACCCACCCATGGCATGCACGCCAGCAGGTATATTTCACTGGTCATCTCCAAAGTCAACACCTATTTGGTCGCCTTTCCTTCCAGTTCTCTGCTGCCAACAACTGGAACGAAATGCAAAAATCGTTCCAGTCGTTCCAAAAAAAATGAATTAAAAGGAATGACATGCTATTGTTTGAGGAGAGTGCACAGTTTTGAACTTGAAAAGTTATTAAAAAACATATTAGGCACATTTTGGCAGTCTTGATGCAAAACTTTGAAAACAAATGCAATGGTAAATTGAATCAGTCTAAAACTTTCTTCGCACACTGCTGCCATATATTGCACCTGGGCTGGAATAATACACTATGGCTGTTTTTCTTGCATTTCAAAGATGTTTTACTGTCCTTATCCAGATCTAATGTGTTATATTCTCCTACATTCCTTTCACATTTCCACAAACTTCAAAGTGTTTCATTTCAAATGGTTTCAATAATATGCATATCCTTGCTTTAGAGCCTGAGCTATGGGTAGTTAGATTTGGGTATGTCATTTTAGGCGAAAATGGGGTCCTCAAGTGTCTCTAGTATAATAGTACTCAAGTGTCTCTAGTATAATAGTCCTCCTGTATCTCTAGTATAATAGTCCTCCTCTACCTCTAGTATAATAGTCCTCTAGTATAATAGTCCTCTAGTGTCTCTAGTATAATAGTCCTCTAGTGTCTCTAGTATAATAGTCCTCCTGTATCTCTAGTATAATAGTCCTCCTCTACCTCTAGTATAATAGTCCTCTAGTGTCTCTAGTATAATAGTCCTCTAGTGTCTCTAGTATAATAGTCCTCTAGTGTCTCTAGTATAATAGTCCTCTAGTGTCTCTAGTATAATAGTCCTCTAGTGTCTCTAGTATAATAGTCCTCCCGTACCGCTGGTATAATAGTCCTCCTCTAGTGTCTCTAGTATAATAGTCCTCTAGTGTCTCTAGTATAATAGTCCTCTAGTGTCTCTAGTATAATAGTCCTCCCGTACCGCTGGTATAATAGTCCTCCTCTACCGCTGGTATAATAGTCCTCTAGTGTCTCTAGTATAATAGTCCTCTAGCGTCTCTAGTATAATAGTCCTCTAGTGTCTCTAGTATAATAGTCCTCTTGCGTCTCTAGTATAATAGTCCTCTAGCGTCTCTAGTATAATAGTCATCCTGTACCTCTAGTATAATAGTCATCCTGTACCTCTAGTATAATAGTCCTCTAGTCTCTCTAGTATAATAGTCCTCTAGCGTCTCTAGTATAATAGTCCTCTAGCGTCTCTAGTATAATAGTCCTCTAGCGTCTCTAGGATAATAGTCCTCTAGTGTCTCTAGGATAATGGTCCTCTAGTCTCACTAGTATAATAGTCCTCTAGGGTCTCTAGTATAATGGTCCTCTAGTCTCACTAGTATAATGGTCCTCTAGTGTCTCTAGTATAATGGTCCTCTAGTGTCTCTAGTATAATAGTCCTCTAGTATAATAGTCCTCTAGTGTCTCTAGTATAATAGTCCTCTAGTGTCTCTAGTATAATAGTCCTCTAGTGTCTCTAGTTTAATAGTCTTCCTGTATCTCTAGTATAATAGTCCTCTAGCGTCTCTAGAATAATAGTCCTCTAGTGTCTCTAGTATAATAGTCCTCTAGTGTCTCTAGTATAATAGTCCTCTAGTGTCTCTAGTATAATAGTCCTCTAGTGTCTCTAGTATAATAGTCCTCCTGTACCTCTAGTATAATAGTCCTCTAGTGTCTCCAGTATAATAGTCCTCCTGTACCTCTAGTATAATAGTCCTCCTGTATCTCTAGTATAATAGTCCTCTAGTGTCTCTAGTATAATAGTCCTCTACCGTCTCTAGTATAATAGTCCTCCTGTACCTCTAGTATAATAGTCCTCTAGTGTCTCTAGTATAATAGTCCTCTAGTGTCTCTAGTTTAATAGTCCTCCTGTACCTCTAGTATAATAGTCCTCTAGTGTCTCTAGTATAATAGTCCTCTAGTGTCTCTAGTATAATGGTCCTCTAGCGTCTCTAGTATAATAGTCCTCCTGTACCTCTAGTATAATAGTCCTCTAGTGTCTCTAGTTTAATAGTCTTCCTGTATCTCTAGTATAATAGTCCTCTAGTGTCTCTAGTATAATAGTCATCTAGTGTCTCTAGTATAATAGTCCTCTAGTGTCTCTAGTTTAATAGTCTTCCTGTATTTCTAGTATAATAGTCCTCTAGTGTCTCTAGTATAATAGTCCTCTAGTGTCTCTAGTTTAATAGTCCTCTAGTGTCTCTAGTTTAATAGTCTTCCTGTATCTCTAGTATAATAGTCCTCTAGTGTCTCTAGTATAATGGTCCTCTAGTATAATAGTCCTCTAGTGTCTCTAGTATAATAGTCCTCTAGTGTCTCTAGTATAATAGTCCTCTAGTGTCTCTAGTTTAATAGTCTTCCTGTATCTCTAGTATAATAGTCCTCTAGCGTCTCTAGAATAATAGTCCTCTAGTGTCTCTAGAATAATAGTCCTCTAGTGTCTCTAGTATAATAGTCCTCCTGTGTCTCTAGTATAATAGTCCTCCTGTGTCTCTAGTATAATAGTCCTCCTGTGTCTCTAGTATAATAGTCCTCTAGTGTCTCTAGTATAATAGTCCTCTAGTGTCTCTAGTATAATAGTCCTCTAGTGTCTCTAGTATAATAGTCCTCTAGTGTCTCTAGTATAATAGTCCTCTAGTGTCTCTAGTATAATAGTCCTCTAGTGTCTCTAGTATAATAGTCCTCTAGTGTCTCTAGTATAATAGTCCTCTAGTGTCTCTAGTATAATAGTCCTCCTGTATCTCTAGTATAATAGTCCTCCTCTACCTCTAGTATAATAGTCCTCTAGTATAATGGTCCTCTAGTCTCACTAGTATAATGGTCCTCTAGTGTCTCTAGTATAATGGTCCTCTAGTGTCTCTAGTATAATAGTCCTCTAGTATAATAGTCCTCTAGTGTCTCTAGTATAATAGTCTTCCTGTATCTCTAGTATAATAGTCCTCTAGCGTCTCTAGAATAATAGTCCTCTAGTGTCTCTAGTATAATAGTCCTCTAGTGTCTCTAGTATAATAGTCCTCTAGTGTCTCTAGTATAATAGTCCTCTAGTGTCTCTAGTTTAATAGTCTTCCTGTATCTCTAGTATAATAGTCCTCTAGCGTCTCTAGAATAATAGTCCTCTAGTGTCTCTAGTATAATAGTCCTCTAGTATAATGGTCCTCTAGTCTCACTAGTATAATGGTCCTCTAGTGTCTCTAGTATAATGGTCCTCTAGTGCCTCTAGTATAATAGTCCTCTAGTGTCTCTAGTATAATAGTCCTCTAGTGTATCTAGTATAATAGTCCTCTAGTGTCTCTAGTTTAATAGTCTTCCTGTATCTCTAGTATAATAGTCCTCTAGCGTCTCTAGAATAATAGTCCTCTAGTGTCTCTAGTATAATAGTCCTCTAGTGTCTCTAGTATAATAGTCCTCTAGTGTCTCTAGTATAATAGTCCTCCCGTACCGCTGGTATAATAGTCCTCCTCTACCGCTGGTATAAATGTCCTCTAGTGTCTCTAGTATAATAGTCCTCTAGCGTCTCTAGTATAATAGTCCTCTAGTGTCTCTAGTATAATAGTCCTCTTGCGTCTCTAGTATAATAGTCCTCTAGCGTCTCTAGTATAATAGTCATCCTGTACCTCTAGTATAATAGTCATCCTGTACCTCTAGCATAATAGTCCTCTAGTCTCTCTAGTATAATAGTCCTCTAGCGTCTCTAGTATAATAGTCCTCTAGCGTCTCTAGTATAATAGTCCTCTAGCGTCTCTAGGATAATAGTCCTCTAGTGTCTCTAGGATAATGGTCCTCTAGTCTCACTAGTATAATAGTCCTCTAGGGTCTCTAGTATAATGGTCCTCTAGTCTCACTAGTATAATGGTCCTCTAGTGTCTCTAGTATAATGGTCCTCTAGTGTCTCTAGTATAATAGTCCTCTAGTATAATAGTCCTCTAGCGTCTCTAGAATAATAGTCCTCTAGTGTCTCTAGTATAATAGTCCTCTAGTGTCTCTAGTATAATAGTCCTCTAGTGTCTCTAGTATAATAGTCCTCCTGTATCTCTAGTATAATAGTCCTCCTGTATCTCTAGTATAATAGTCCTCTAGTGTCTCTAGTATAATAGTCCTCTAGTGTCTCTAGTATAATAGTCCTCTAGTGTCTCTAGTATAATAGTCCTCCTGTACCTCTAGTATAATAGTCCTCTAGTGTCTCCAGTATAATAGTCCTCCTGTACCTCTAGTATAATAGTCCTCCTGTATCTCTAGTATAATAGTCCTCTAGTGTCTCTAGTATAATAGTCCTCTACCGTCTCTAGTATAATAGTCCTCCTGTACCTCTAGTATAATAGTCCTCTAGTGTCTCTAGTTTAATAGTCCTCCTGTACCTCTAGTATAATAGTCCTCTAGTGTCTCTAGTATAATAGTCCTCTAGTGTCTCTAGTATAATGGTCCTCTAGCGTCTCTAGTATAATAGTCCTCCTGTACCTCTAGTATAATAGTCCTCTAGTGTCTCTAGTATAATAGTCATCTAGTGTCTCTAGTATAATAGTCCTCTAGTGTCTCTAGTTTAATAGTCTTCCTGTGTCTCTAGTATAATAGTCCTCTAGTGTCTCTAGTATAATAGTCATCTAGTGTCTCTAGTATAATAGTCCTCTAGTGTCTCTAGTTTAATAGTCTTCCTGTATCTCTAGTATAATAGTCCTCTAGTGTCTCTAGTATAATAGTCCTCTAATGTCTCTAGTATAATAGTCCTCTAGCGTCTCTAGTATAATAGTCCTCTAGTGTCTCTAGTATAATAGTCCTCTAGTGTCTCTAGTATAATAGTCCTCTAGTGTCTCTAGTATAATAGTCCTCTAGTGTCTCTAGTATAATAGTCCTCTAGTGTCTCTAGTTTAATAGTCTTCCTGTATCTCTAGTATAATAGTCCTCTAGCGTCTCTAGAATAATAGTCCTCTAGTGTCTCTAGTATAATAGTCCTCTAGTGTCTCTAGTATAATAGTCCTCTAGTGTCTCTAGTATAATAGTCCTCCTGTATCTCTAGTATAATAGTCCTCCTGTATCTCTAGTATAATAGTCCTCTAGTGTCTCTAGTATAATAGTCCTCTAGTGTCTCTAGTATAATAGTCCTCTAGTGTCTCTAGTATAATAGTCCTCTAGTGTCTCTAGTTTAATAGTCTTCCTGTATCTCTAGTATAATAGTCCTCTAGTGTCTCTAGTATAATAGTCCTCTAGTGTCTCTAGTTTAATAGTCCTCTAGTGTCTCTAGTTTAATAGTCTTCCTGTATCTCTAGTATAATAGTCCTCTAGTGTCTCTAGTATAATGGTCCTCTAGTATAATAGTCCTCTAGTGTCTCTAGTATAATAGTCCTCTAGTGTCTCTAGTATAATAGTCCTCTAGTGTCTCTAGTTTAATAGTCTTCCTGTATCTCTAGTATAATAGTCCTCTAGCGTCTCTAGAATAATAGTCCTCTAGTGTCTCTAGTATAATAGTCCTCCTGTATCTCTAGTATAATAGTCCTCCTGTATCTCTAGTATAATAGTCCTCCTGTATCTCTAGTATAATAGTCCTCTAGTGTCTCTAGTATAATAGTCCTCTAGTGTCTCTAGTATAATAGTCCTCTAGTGTCTCTAGTATAATAGTCCTCTAGTGTCTCTAGTATAATAGTCCTCTAGTGTCTAGTATAATAGTCCTCTAGTGTCTAGTATAATAGTCCTCTAGTGTCTCTAGTATAATAGTCCTCTAGTGTCTCTAGTATAATAGTCCTCTAGTGTCTCTAGTATAATAGTCCTCTAGTGTCTCTAGTATAATAGTCCTCCTGTATCTCTAGTATAATAGTCCTCCTCTACCTCTAGTATAATAGTCCTCTAGTATAATAGTCCTCTAGTGTCTCTAGTATAATAGTCCTCTAGTGTCTCTAGTATAATAGTCCTCCTGTATCTCTAGTATAATAGTCCTCCTCTACCTCTAGTATAATAGTCCTCCTCTACCTCTAGTATAATAGTCCTCTAGTGTCTCTAGTATAATAGTCCTCTAGTGTCTCTAGTATAATAGTCCTCTAGTGTCTCTAGTATAATAGTCCTCCCGTACCGCTGGTATAATAGTCCTCCTCTACCTCTAGTATAATAGTCCTCTAGTGTCTCTAGTATAATAGTCCTCTAGTGTCTCTAGTATAATAGTCCTCTAGTGTCTCTAGTATAATAGTCCTCTAGTGTCTCTAGTATAATAGTCCTCCCGTACCGCTGGTATAATAGTCCTCCTCTACCTCTAGTATAATAGTCCTCTAGTGTCTCTAGTATAATAGTCCTCTTGCGTCTCTAGTATAATAGTCCTCTAGCGTCTCTAGTATAATAGTCATCCTGTACCTCTAGTATAATAGTCATCCTGTACCTCTAGTATAATAGTCCTCTAGTCTCTCTAGTATAATAGTCCTCTAGCGTCTCTAGTATAATAGTCCTCTAGCGTCTCTAGTATAATAGTCCTCTAGCGTCTCTAGGATAATAGTCCTCTAGTGTCTCTAGGATAATGGTCCTCTAGTCTCACTAGTATAATAGTCCTCTAGGGTCTCTAGTATAATGGTCCTCTAGTCTCACTAGTATAATGGTCCTCTAGTGTCTCTAGTATAATAGTCCTCTAGTATAATAGTCCTCTAGTGTCTCTAGTATAATAGTCCTCTAGTGTCTCTAGTATAATAGTCCTCTAGTGTCTCTAGTATAATAGTCCTCTAGTGTCTCTAGTATAATAGTCCTCTAGTGTCTCTAGTATAATAGTCCTCTAGTGTCTCTAGTATAATAGTCCTCCCGTACCGCTGGTATAATAGTCCTCCTCTACCTCTAGTATAATAGTCCTCTAGTGTCTCTAGTATAATAGTCCTCTAGTGTCTCTAGTATAATAGTCCTCTAGTGTCTCTAGTATAATAGTCCTCTAGTGTCTCTAGTATAATAGTCCTCCCGTACCGCTGGTATAATAGTCCTCCTCTACCTCTAGTATAATAGTCCTCTAGTGTCTCTAGTATAATAGTCCTCTTGCGTCTCTAGTATAATAGTCCTCTAGCGTCTCTAGTATAATAGTCATCCTGTACCTCTAGTATAATAGTCATCCTGTACCTCTAGTATAATAGTCCTCTAGTCTCTCTAGTATAATAGTCCTCTAGCGTCTCTAGTATAATAGTCCTCTAGCGTCTCTAGTATAATAGTCCTCTAGCGTCTCTAGGATAATAGTCCTCTAGTGTCTCTAGGATAATGGTCCTCTAGTCTCACTAGTATAATAGTCCTCTAGGGTCTCTAGTATAATGGTCCTCTAGTCTCACTAGTATAATGGTCCTCTAGTGTCTCTAGTATAATAGTCCTCTAGTATAATAGTCCTCTAGTGTCTCTAGTATAATAGTCCTCTAGTGTCTCTAGTATAATAGTCCTCTAGTGTCTCTAGTATAATGGTCCTCTAGTGTCTCTAGTATACTAGTCCTCTAGTGTCTCTAGTATAATAGTCCTCCTGTGTCTCTAGTATAATAGTCCTCTAGTGTCTCTAGTATAATAGTCCTCTACCGTCTCTAGTATAATAGTCCTCCTGTACCTCTAGTATAATGGTCCTCTAGTGTCTCTAGTATAATAGTCCTCTAGCGTCTCTAGTATAATAGTCCTCTAGTGTCTCTAGGATAATAGTCCTCTAGTATAATAGTCCTCTAGTTTCTCTAGTATAATAGTCCTCTAATGTCTCTACTAGTATAATAGTCCTTTAGTGTCTCTACTAGTATGATAGTCCTCTAGTTTCTCTAGTATAATAGTCCTCTAGTGTCTCTCGTATAATAGTCCTCTAGTTTCTCTAGTATAATAGTCCTCTAGTATAAGTCCTCCTATACCTCTAGTATAATAGTCCTCCTCTGCCTCTAGTATAATAGTCCTCTCGTACCTCTAGTATAATAGTCCTCTAGTGTCTCTAGTATAATAGTCCTCCTGTATCTCTAGTATAATAGTCCTCCTATACCTCTAGTATAATAGTCCTCTAGTATAATAGTCCTCCTGTATCTCTAGTATAATAGTCCTCCTCTGCCTCTAGTATAATAGTCCTCTCGTACCTCTAGTATAATAGTCCTCTGGTACCTCTAGTATAATAGTCCTCCTGTACCTCTAGTATAATAGTCCTCCTGCACCTCTAGTATAATAGTCCTCCTGCACCTCTAGTATAATAGTCCAACTGTACCTCAAGTATAATAGTCCTCTAGTGTCTCTAGTATAATAGTCCTCCTCTGCCTCTAGTATAATAGTCCTCCTGTACCTCTAGTATAATAGTCCTCCTGTACCTCTAGTATAATAGTCCTCCTGTACCTCTAGTATAATAGTCCTCCTGTACCTCTAGTATAATAGTCCTCCTGTACCTCTAGTATAATAGTCCTCCTGTACCTCTAGTATAATAGTCCTCCTGCACCTCTAGTATAATAGTCCTCTAGTGTCTCTAGTATAATAGTCCTCCTGTACCTCTAGTATAATAGTCCTCTAGTGTCTCTAGTATAATAGTCCTCTAGTGTGTCTAGTATAATAGTCCTCCTGTACCTCTAGTATAATAGTCCTCTACTGTCTCTAGTATAATAGACCTCCTGTACCTCTAGTATAATAGTCCTCTAGTGTCTCTAGTATAATAGTCCTCTAGTGTGTCTAGTATAATAGTCCTCCTGTACCTCTAGTATAATAGTCCTCTAGTGTCTCTAGTATAATAGTCCTCTAGTGTCTCTAGTATAATAGTCCTCTACTGTCTCTAGTATAATAGTCCTCTAGTGTCTCTAGTATAATAGTCCTCCTGTACCTCTAGTATAATAGTCCTCTAGTGTCTCTAGTATAATAGTCCTCCTGTACCTCTAGTATAATAGTCCTCCTGTACCTCTAGTATAATAGTCCTCTAGTGTCTCTAGTATAATAGTCCTCTAGTGTCTCTAGTATAATAGTCCTCTAGTGTCTCTAGTATAATAGTCCTCTAGTGTCTCTAGTATAATAGTCCTCTAGTGTCTCTAGTATAATAGTCCTCTAGTGTCTCTAGTATAATAGTCCTCTAGTGTCTCTAGTATAATAGTCCTCTAGTGTCTCTAGTATAATAGTCCTCTAGTGTCTCTAGTATAATAGTCCTCTAGTGTCTCTAGTATAATAGTCCTCTAGTGTCTCTAGTATAATAGTCCTCTGTCTCTAGTATAATAGTCCTCTGTCTCTAGTATAATAGTCCTCTGTCTCTAGTATAATAGTCCTCTGTCTCTAGTATAATAGTCCTCTGTCTCTAGTATAATAGTCCTCTGTCTCTAGTATAATAGTCCTCTAGTGTCTCTAGTATAATAGTCCTCTACTGTCTCTAGTATAATAGTCCTCTAGTGTCTCTAGTATAATAGTCCTCCTGTACCTCTAGTATAATAGTCCTCCTGTACCTCTAGTATAATAGTCCTCTAGTGTCTCTAGTATAATAGTCCTCTAGTGTCTCTAGTATAATAGTCATCCTGTACCTCTAGTATAATAGTCCTCTAGTGTCTCTAGTATAATAGTCCTCTAGTGTCTCTAGTATAATAGTCCTCTAGTGTCTCTAGTATAATAGTCCTCTAGTGTCTCTAGTCCTCTAGTGTCTCTATAATAGTCCTCTAGTGTCTCTAGTATAATAGTCCTCTAGTGTCTCTAGTATAATAGTCCTCTAGTGTCTCTAGTATAATAGTCCTCTAGTGTCTCTAGTATAATAGTCCTCTAGTGTCTCTAGTATAATAGTCCTCTAGTGTCTCTAGTATAATAGTCCTCTAGTGTCTCTAGTATAATAGTCCTCTGTCTCTAGTATAATAGTCCTCTGTCTCTAGTATAATAGTCCTCTGTCTCTAGTATAATAGTCCTCTGTCTCTAGTATAATAGTCCTCTGTCTCTAGTATAATAGTCCTCTAGTGTCTCTAGTATAATAGTCCTCTAGTATAATAGTCCTCTAGTGTCTCTAGTATAATAGTCCTCTAGTGTCTCTAGTATAATAGTCCTCTAGTGTCTCTAGTATAATAGTCCTCTACTGTCTCTAGTATAATAGTCCTCTACTGTCTCTAGTATAATAGTCCTCTGTCTCTAGTATAATAGTCCTCCTGTACATCTAGTATAATAGTCCTCTAGTGTCTCTAGTATAATAGTCCTCTAGTGTCTCTAGTATAATAGTCCTCTACTGTCTCTAGTATAATAGTCCTCTAGTGTCTCTAGTATAATAGTCCTCTAGTGTCTCTAGTATAATAGTCCTCTAGTATAATAGTCCTCTAGTGTCTCTAGTATAATAGTCCTCCTGTACCTCTAGTATAATAGTCCTCCTGTACCTCTAGTATAATAGTCCTCCTGTACCTCTAGTATAATAGTCCTCCTGTACCTCTAGTATAATAGTCCTCCTGTACCTCTAGTATAATAGTCCTCCTGTACCTCTAGTATAATAGTCCTCCTGTACCTCTAGTATAATGGTCCTCTAGTGTCTCTAGTATAATGGTCCTCTAGTGTCTCTAGTATAATGGTCCTCTAGTGTCTCTAGTATAATAGTCCTCTAGTGTCTCTAGTATAATAGTCCTCTAGTATAATAGTCCTCCTGTACCTCTAGTATAATAGTCCTCCTGTACCTCTAGTATAATAGTCCTCTACTGTCTCTAGTATAATAGTCCTCTGTCTCTAGTATAATAGTCCTCTAGTGTCTCTAGTATAATAGTCCACTAGTGTCTCTAGTATAATAGTCCTCTAGTGTCTCTAGTATAATAGTCCTCTAGTGTCTCTAGTATAATAGTCCTCCTGTACCTCTAGTATAATAGTCCTCTGTCTCTGTTATAACGGTCCTCTAGTGTCTCTAGTATGACAGTCCAATCAGATCAGTTGTTGCCTGGGCGATAATATCTGATGAAAGGACATAAATTGTATCTTGGAAAGCAGTTTCACATGGACTTGTTGTACAATATTAAATGTTTAAACATGAAACTATTTGTGTACTTTTGGCTTCTAAATTAGAGAACTGTTTTCATAAGTAAACTTATGCTCACTCAGTGGCCACACCCATGTGAACAGACCTTGGTTGGAGAGGGATGAAACATTCCCTTCTCTTCCCCAGTACAAAAGCCCCCGTGACCCAATTCACGTTAGACTAAGCAAACCCCGGCGTTAGCTGGGGTTGCGAATGGTTGAACGACCACTCTAACAACATTTACATGAGACCAGATCATGTGGAGATTTCGATCACCATGCTGGAAGGGTGAATTTCAACAAGACCAGCCAGAATACAGCACGAGCTGATTATGGCAACTTGGTATGAACTTTGAACTATTATTCACGAAAGAAGTAGTTATACATCCTAGACGTGGAGTTATCAGCTGTACAACATACATGGCCTAGGAATGGACAGAAAATCTCCTGAGAATGGCAGGGAACTTCAAAGTATCCGCTCTACAACACTTCGACCAGAAAGATTCTTCAAAGGACAATGGTGATCTCTGCTGGGCAAACCAGTCTTACATCTTTGAACCATCTATCGAAGCGCTGTTCAGAGTAAATCTATACATCTTGCATTTTCCTTTTCCAAATGGGAGGTTATTAGAATGCATAAGATTCTATAATTATGGTAGCACAGCTTCTCAAGGTCCAATAGAGACCCATTCCCTTTGTCCCTCAGTCCTCCCGCTCTTTTATTCAAACCCAACCCCCTTCCCGTGTGATGGGACACAACCGGACGATGGGACACAACCGGACGATGGGACACAACCGGACGATGGGACACAACCGGACGATGGGACACAACCGGACGATGGGACACAACCGGACGATGGGACACAACCGGACGATGGGACACAACCGGACGATGGGACACAACCGGACGATGGGACACAAAGGACCACTTTTGGCTCTTGAGCACCACTTTCTAAACTACTGGCTGAAATTGCACAAAAGTTTGAGAGTGCATCTTTAATTGGACTCTGTTAAAGAACAGAGCAGGGACCCACCTGGAACCAAAAAGGGTTCTTCAAAAGGGTTATTTCATGGGAACAGCTGAAGAAACCATTTAGGTTCTTGATAGCACCTTTTATTCCTGGAGTGTAGCTGCACTTAAAGATAATGTTTCCTCCATATTAACTTCTGGTAGTAGGAGGGACCTGATGAAAACAGGTCAGCTAACAAATCACCAGGGTTGCAACTTCTGCTTTCTGATTAATGTGAGGTCAGGACTTACAAACCCTTTTAATTTGATTCCACGGGCAGATAAAAAAGGCTCATTCAGGAGGCCTTTCCCACCGAGAGAGCCTGAGAGCCTGCTAGCCTACATACGCTGAGCTGAACACTCTCTAATTCCCTGTGATGGTTCCTTGGGGAGCTCTCTTCTCTCCAGTCCTCTTCACTCCTCCTCTCCTTGTCTCTCCAAGTCCACTATGATCTTGTCAGAGACGGAGAGATGATTAACTGTCTGCATCATGCTGTAATAAAGTATATCCTGTGTTTATGTGATCAATGAAGAACAGAGCATTAGGCTGCTCAGGGTTAATGTCACCATTTCACTTCAATAACACATTATTGACGGTAGAGGAACCATGGGAGGGACAGGGAGGGGGGCCAGGCTGGCCCAGGAGGGAGGACCAAGGGAGGGGGACTGGGAGAATGGGGCCAAGGAAGGGGGGCCAGGGTGAACCAGGGAGTGGGGCCGGGGGGGGGGGGGGGGGCAGGGAGAGGAGGGTCAGAGTGTGGTGCCAGGGAGGGGGAGCAAAAAGGAGGGCCAGGCTGGACCAGGAGGGGCAGGGAGGAGGGCCAGGCTGGACCAGGAGGTGGAGCAGGGAGGAGGGCCAGGCTGGGTCATGATACTGGGCCAATTTGTAAGTCGCTCTGGATAAGAGCGTCTGCTAAATGACTTAAATGTAAATGTACTCTAATCATTAGATTGGAGAGGAGGATAGAGAGGACGGAGTGGTGGTGGTGAGTGTGTAGAGGGGTGAATGGAAGTAATTTGAAGCTTTTTGTTTCTCTCTGTCCATTTTGACAGTGAATGCAAATGAATGGCTAGTTGTGTTGAGAATACTGGTCTGGTCTAGGCTGAACAACACAGAGGGAAGATAGATGGTCTGGTTTAGTCTGAACTGCATAGAGAGGATTGATGTGGTGGTTTAGTCTGAACTGCATAGAGAGGATTGATGGGGTGGTTTAGTCTGAACTGCATAGAGAGGAGATTGATGGGGTGGTTTAGTCTGAACTGCATAGAGAGGAGATGGATGGGGTGGTTTAGTCTGAACTGCATAGAGAGGAGATGGATGGGGTGGTTTAGTCTGAACTGCATAGAGAGGAGATGGATGGGGTGGTTTAGTCTGAACAACAGAGGATGGATGGGGTGGTTTAGTCTGAACACCATAGAGGAGATGGATGGGGTGGTTTAGTCTGAACTGCATAGAGAGGAGATGGATGGGGTGGTTTAGTCTGAACAACAGAGGATGGATGGGGTGGTTTAGTCTGAACACCATAGAGGAGATGGATGGGGTGGTTTAGTCTGAACTGCATAGAGAGGAGATGGATGGGGTGGTTTAGTCTGAACTGCATAGAGAGGAGATGGATGGGGTGGTTTAGTCTGAACAGCATAGAGAAGATGGATGGGGTGGTTTAGTCTGAACTGCATAGAGAAGATGGATGTTGTGGTTTAGTCTGAACTGCATAGAGAGGAGATGGTTTGGGTGGTTTAGTCTGAACTGCATAGAGAGGAGATGGATGGGGTGGTTTAGTCTGAACAGCATAGAGAGGAGATGGATGGGGTGGTTTAGTCTGAACTGCATAGAGGGGAGATGGATGGGGTGGTTTAGTCTGAACTGCATAGAGGGGAGATGGATGGGGTGGTTTAGTCTGAACTGCATAGAGAGGAGATGGATGGGGTGGTTTATTCTGAACTGCATAGAGAGGAGATGGATGGGGTGGTTTAGTCTGAACTGCATAGAGAGGAGATGGATGGGGTGGTTTATTCTGAACTGCATAGAGAGGATGAACGTGCCGTCCTTGGCCAGCTCTCCCGCTATCTCTCTCAGAATGACCTTCTTGATCCAAATCAGTCAGGTTTCAAGACTAGTCATTCAACTGAGACTGCTCTTCTCTGTATCACGGAGGCGCTCCGCACTGCTAAAGCTAACTCTCTCTCCTCTGCTCTCATCCTTCTAGACCTATCGGCTGCTTTCGACACTGTGAACCATCAGATCCTCCTCTCCACCCTCTCCGAGTTGGGCATCTCCGGCGCGGCCCACGCTTGGATTGCGTCCTACCTGACAGGTCGCTCCTACCAGGTGGCGAGAATCTGTCTCCTCGCCACGCGCTCTCACCACTGGTGTCCCCCAGGGCTCTGTTCTAGGCCCTCTCCTATTCTCGCTATACACCAAGTCACTTGGCTCTGTCATAACCTCACATGGTCTCTCCTATCATTGCTATGCAGACGACACACAATTAATCTTCTCCTTTCCCCCTTCTGATGACCAGGTGGCGAATCGCATCTCTGCATGTCTGGCAGACATATCAGTGTGGATGACGGATTACCACCTCAAGCTGAACCTCGGCAAGACGGAGCTGCTCTTCCTCCCGGGGAAGGACTGCCCGTTCCATGATCTCGCCATCACGGTTGACAACTCCATTGTGTCCTCCTCCCAGAGCGCTAAGAACCTTGGCGTGATCCTGGACAACACCCTGTCGTTCTCAACTAACATCAAGGCGGTGGCCCGTTCCTGTAGGTTCATGCTCTACAACATCCGCAGAGTACGACCCTGCCTCACACAGGAAGCGGCGCAGGTCCTAATCCAGGCACTTGTCATCTCCCGCCTGGATTACTGCAACTCGCTGTTGGCTGGGCTCCCTGCCTGTGCCATTAAACCCCTACAACTCATCCAGACCGCCGCAGCCCGTCTGGTGTTCAACCTTCCCAAGTTCTCTCACGTCACCCCGCTCCTCCGCTCTCTCCACTGGCTTCCAGTTGAAGCTCGCATCCGCTACAAGACCATGGTGCTTGCCTACGGAGCTGGGTAGGGGAACGGCACCGCAGTACCTCCAGGCTCTGATCAGGCCCTACACCCAAACAAGGGCACTGCGTTCATCCACCTCTGGCCTGCTCGCCTCCCTACCACTGAGGAAGTACAGTTCCCGCTCAGCCCAGTCAAAACTGTTCGCTGCTCTGGCCCCCCAATGGTGGAACAAACTCCCTCACGACGCCAGGACAGCGGAGTCAATCACCACCTTCCGGAGACACCTGAAACCCCACTTCTTTAAGGAATACCTAGGATAGGATAAAGTAATCCTTCTCACCCCCCCCTTAAATGATTTAGATGCACTATTGTGAAGTGGCTGTTCCACTGATGTCAGAAGGTGAATTCACCAATTTGTAAGTCGCTCTGGATAAGAGCGTCTGCTAAATGACTTAAATGTAAATGTAATGTGTTTTAGTCTGAACTGCATAGAGAGGATGGATGGGGTGGTTTAGTCTGAACTGCATAGAGAGGAGATGGGTGGGGTGGTTTAGCCTGAACTGCATAGAGAGAATGGATGGGGTTGTTTAGTCAAACAAACAAATTAACAAAATAACAAAATTACAAAATAAAAAAACGACCGTGACTGCTATCGAAACTGAGTTCTAACATGCAACATCACATAGACATTAACTACGAAATACCCAAAGAAGATGGCTGCCTAAATATGGTTCCCAATTAGAGACAACAATAAACAGCTGCCTCTAATTGAGAACCAATCTAGGCAACCATAGACATACATAAACACCTAGATGGTAAACAACCCCATAAACCTACAAAAACCAGAGATGAGACAAAAACATATACATCACCCATGTCACACCCTGACCTAACCAAAATATAAAAATAAAACAAAGAATACTCCGGTCAGGGCGTGACACAATCAGAGACAGCTGTTTATCATTGTCTCTGATTAGTTCACATCAGTAGCTTCACGTTTCATTTGGTTGTTTGTTGTTTTGTGCAGTGAGTTTTGATTTATTAAAATGATGTGGAACTCTACTCACGCTGCGCCTTGGTCCGATCCTTACGACGAACGTGACACAAGCCAATAACACAATAAACAATCAATGACACAATAGAAAGAAAGAAAGTGTATATACAGTGTGTGCAAAAGGCATGAGGAGGTAGGCAATAAATAGGCCATAGGAGCAAATAATTACAATTTAGCAGATTAAAACGAGTGATAAATGAGCAGTTGATGATGTGCAAGTATAGATACTGGTGTGCAAAAGAGCAGAAAAGTAAATAAAATAAAAAACAGTATGGGGATGAGGTAGGTAGATTTGGGTGGGCGATTTACAGATGGACTATGTATTGATGTAGCTATTGGTTAGCTTCTCAGATAGTTGGTGAGGGAAACAAAAGTCTCTAACATCAGCGATTTTTGCAATTCGTTCCGGTCAATGGCAGTAGAGAACTGGAAGGAGAGGCGACCTTAGGAAGAATTGGTTTTGAGGGTGACCAGAGAGAGATACCTGCTGGAGCGTGTGCTACAGTTGAGTGGTGCTATGGTGATCAGCGAGCTGAGATAAGGGGGGACTTTACCTAGCAGGGTCTTGTAGATGACCTGGAGCCAGTGGGTTTGGTCGATGAGTATGAAGCGAGGGCCAGCCAACGAGAGTGTACAGGGCGCAGTGGTGGGGAATATATGGGGCTTTGGTGACAAAACGGATGGCACTGTGATAAACTGCATCCAATTAGTTGAGTAAGGTATTGGAGGCAATTTTGTAAATGACATCGCCGATGTCGAGGATTGGTAGGATGGTCAGTTTTACAAGGGTATGTTTAGCAGCATGAGTGAAGGATGCTTTGTTGCGAAATAGGAAGCCAATTCTAGACTTAACTTTGGATTGGAGATGTTTGATGCGAGTCTGGAAGGAGAGTTTACAGTCTAACCAGACACCTAGTTATTTGTAGTTTTCCACATATTCAAAGTCAGAGACGTCCAGAGAAGTGATGTTGGACTGGCTGGCAGGTGCAGGCAGCAATCGGTTGAAGAGCATGCATTTAGTTTTACTTGTATTTAAGAGCAATTGGAGACCACCGAAGGAGAATTGTATGACGTTGAAGCTCGCCTGGAGGGTTGTTAACAGTGTCCAAAGAAGGGCCACAAGTATACAGAAGGCTGTCGTCTGCGTAGAGGTGGATCAGATACTCACCAGCAGCAAGAGCGACAGCATTGATGTATACAGAGAAGAGAGTCGGTGCAAGAATTGAACACTGTGGCACCCCCATAGAGACCGCCAGAGGCCCGGACAACAGACCCTCCGATTTGATACACTGAACTCGATCAGAGAAGTAGATGGTGAACCAGGCGAGGCAATCATTTGAGAAACCAAGGCTGTCGATTCTGCTGATGAGGATGTGGTGATTGACAGAGTCGAAAGCCTTGGCCAGGTAAACAAATACGGATGCACAGTATTGTTTCTTATCGATGGTGGTTAAGATATCGTTTAGGACCTTGAGCGTAGCTGAGGTGCACCCATGACCAGATCTGAAACCTCATTTCATAGCGGAGAAAGTATGGTGGGATTCGAAATGGCCGGTAATCTGTTTGCTGACTTGGCTTTTGAAGACCTTAGAAAGGCAGGGTAGGATAGATATAGGTCTGTAGCAGTTTGGGTCAAGAGTGTCCCCCCCTTTGAAGAGGGGGATGACCACAGCTGCTTTTCAATCTTTGGGAATCTCAGACAACACAAAAGAGAGGTTGAACAGGGTAGTAATAGGGGTGGCAACAATTTCGGCAGATAATTGTAGAAAGAAAGGAACCAGATTGTCTAGTGTTGAAGGAATTTAATTCCTCTGTTTTAATTCCCAATTAAAATTAAACACTCTGTCAATGCATAAGGATTTGTAAGACCCTTATTTTATAGGAATGGACAGAGTCCTGGTCTTAAAGTCAAGTAACAGCCTTTAGTCAAGAGAGTACTGAGTTCATACACATTTTACCACGGGTTATAAACTGAAAATGACGTCAGCGTTTTCTAAATGTTCTGTCTCTTCTTGACACTGGTAGAAAGGCCCTATAGCTCTCAAGTCTTCCCTACTCGCCTAGAGCCAAGGTCAGTCAGTGTAGATAAGCATTCTAGACAGTCTGGAGATAGTTCATTCATTTGTACCAAGGAACAGACCGTCATTGTTCTAACTTTTGCCCACGTTCACACACACACATTATTTTCAGTACTGGGATCAAGAATGAAAACTCATGCATATACTGTAACATTTAGTATCCTGATTAGTACATGTATAGTAACATAATAGTATTCGGATTAGTCAGTCCTGATTGAAATGTCTACATAATTAGTCATCATTGATAAAAATTCCCTATTGATATAAATTCACTAGCCCGGCAGATTTGTAGGGGTCCAGATTTTGCATCTCTTTCAGAACATCAGCTGACTAGATTTGGGTGACGGAGAAATGGGGAAGGCTTCGGCGAGTTGCTGTGGGGGGTGCAGTGCTCTTGACCGGGGTAGGGGTAGCCAGGTGGAAAGCATGGCCAGCCGTATAAAAATGCTTATTGAAATTCTCAATTATAGTGGATTTATCGGTGGTGAAAGTGTGCAGTGGGCAGCAGGGAGGAGGTGTTCGTATTCTCCATGGACTTTACATTGTCCCAGAACTTGTTAGAGTTTGTGTTGTAGGAAACAAATTTCTGCTTGAAAAGCTAGCTTTGGCTTTTCTATCTGCCTGTGTACATTGATTTCTAGCTTCCCTGAAAAGTTGAATATCACGGGGGCTGTTCGATGCTAATGCAGAAGGCCATAGGATGTTTTTGTTTTGGTTAAAAAACTTCTTATGGCTGCAATCCTGTTAACGGAAGCGATATGACAACAGCCAGTGAAAGTGCAGGGCGCCAATTTCAAAACATCAAAAATCTCATTAAAATTCCTCAAACATACATGTATTTCATACCATTTTAAAGCTAAATTTGTTGTTAATCCCACCACAGTGTCTGATTTCAAATATGCGTTATAGCAAAAGCGCCACAAATGATTGTTAGGTCACCACATAGCCACAGAAAAACACCAACGACGCCAAAGATTTTCCAGCCAGAGTCACAAAAACCACAAATAGAGAGAAATTGAATCACTAACCTTTGATCATCTTCATCAGATGACACTCATAGGACTTCATGTTACACAATACATGTATGTTTTGTTTGATAAAGTTCATATTTATCAAAATATGAGTTTATATTGGAGCATTACATTCACTAGTTTCAAAAACATCCATTGATTTTTGCATAGCCACATCATTCAACATAATTACTTATCATGAATGTAGATGAAAATACAAGTTATACACATGAAATTATAGATCTACATGCAACCGCTGTGTCAGATTTTAAAAAAACTTTACGGAAAAAGAAACCCATGCAATAATCTGAGACGGCGCTCAGAAGTAAAAGTCACAATAGCCACAATGATGGCGTCAACATAAACAAGAAATTACATAATAAACATTCCCTTACCTTTGATCTACATCAGAAAGCAGGAATCCCAGGCGCACAATAAATGTTTGTTCATGTTCGATAATGTCCGTTATTTATGTCCAAATACCTTCTTTTGTTAGCGCGTTTGGTATACATATGCAAACGCTCATTCTGGTCATTCTGGTTACATTGGACAAAAACTTCAAAACATTATATTACAGGTCGAAGAAACATTTCAAACTAAGTACAGAATCAATCATGAGGATGTTTTTTTACATATAGCTTCAATAAAGTTACTATGAGGAATAAGCGTGATCAGAAAATGGCTGACTGCCAGACACCTGAAAGATTCTGCTCTCATTCACTCCCACAACACCGTAGAAGTCTCAATCAAATTTCTATAGATGGTTGACATCTCGTGGAACCCCTAGGCAGTGCAACATCATTAATATCTCAAGGGGATTTCACTGGGGACTCTGGTAAATACATACAAAGCTCAGATTTCTCACTTTCTGTTTTGATTTCTCCTCAGGATTTTGCCTGCCACATGAGTTCTGCTATACTCATAGCCATCATTCAAACAGTTTTAGAAAGTTTAGAGTGTTCTCTATCCAATACTAATAATACCATGCATATATTAGCAACTGAGACTGAGGAGCAGGCTGTTTACTTTGGGCAACTTATTCATCCAAGCTACTCAATACTGCCCCCCCAGCCATAAGAAGTTAAGGGCAGTCAGGTCTGGAGAGAACCAAGGGCTATATCTGTTCCTGGTTCTACATTTATTGAATGGGCCATGCTTATTTAAGATTGCTAGGAAGACATTTTTTTTAATTACCAGGCATTATCTACTGACGTGATGAGATCAATATCCTTCCAGGATACCCCGGCCAGGTCAATTAGAAACGCCTGCTCGCTGAAGTGTTTCAGGGAGCGTTTGACAGTGATGAGTGGAGGTTGTTTGACAGCTGACCCATTACGGATGCAGGCAATGAGGCAGTGATCGCTGAGATCTTGGTTGAAAACAGCAGAGGTGTATTTAGAGGGCAAGTTGGTTAGGATGATATCTATGAGAGTGCCCGTGTTTATGGCTTTGGGGTGATACCTGGTAGGTGCATTGATAATTTGTGTGAGATTGAGGGCATCAAGCTTAGATTGTAGGATGGCTGGGGTGTTAAACATGTTCCAGTTTAGATCGCCTAGCAGCACGTTTAATCCAGGGAGTCCAGAAAAGTTAACAATATCTTGAATGAGATATTGCACGGATCTAGCTTGCGGACATAATATAAAACTTGAGTCTTCGGCATACATGGACACCTTTGGTTTTAAGCCTTGGATTTCTAATCCTCTGATGTTGTTATTTGATCTGATTTTAAAAGCTTGCATTTCGATGCCCATAACAAATAGATATGGTGACAGCGGACACCCTTGTTTAACTCCTCTTAACAATTTAAAACTCTCTGAGATTTCAAAAAGGCTTTTCGGTGAAAGCAAACGATGCTATTATCTGAGGATAGCACCATAGTAAACAAAGAGAGAAG